>NW_026963425.1:0-28588 GCF_036588685.1 Mytilus trossulus
GTGACGTCGATGGCTGTGATCAACAAATCACAAAGATATTGGAACCCTTTATCTGTATAGCGGAGTCTGAGGAGGGTTGTTTGGAGCAAGGTTGAGGTTAATGATCCGAATGCAACTGGGGCATCCTGGAGCAGTGTTCTTAAAAAGAGATTGATTCTATAATGTGGTGGTTACAACGCATGCCTTAATAATAATTTTTTTTGCTGTGATACCTATCTTAATTGGAGCTTTCGGTAATTGGTTGATTCCTCTGCTAGTAGGAGGTAAAGATATAATTTACCCGCGAATAAACAACTTAAGTTATTGACTATCTCCTAATGCACTATATTTACTAATACTGTCCTTTAGAACGGATAAAGGAGTTGGTGCTGGATGAACTATTTACCCCCCTTTATCTGTGTACCCCTATCATAGGGGCCCTAGGATGGATGTTCTTATTGTGTCACTACATCTAGCTGGGCTCAGCTCTCTAGTGGGGGCTATTAACTTTGCTAGGACCAATAAAAATATGCCAGTGTTAGAAATGAAAGGAGAACGAGCGGAGCTTTATGTTTTAAGGATTAGAGTTACTGCAGTTCTTTTAATTATTTCAATTCCGGTTCTAGGAGGGGGCATCACAATAATCTTGTTTGACCGAAACTTTAACACAACTTTTTTCGATCCCGCAGGAGGGGGGGACCCCGTTTTGTTCCAACATTTGTTTTGATTTTTTGGGCATCCGGAAGTGTATATTCTTATTCTACCTGCCTTTGGTGTGATATCAAAAGTAATTATGCATTGCTCTGGAAAAGAAGCGGTTTTTGGTCTAATTGGGATAGTATACGCAATAATCGGAATTGGAGGGTTAGGGTGTATGGTGTGGGCTCACCACATGTTTACCGTAGGTCTTAATGTTGATACTCGAGGCTATTTTTCTACCGCAACTATAGTAATCGCTGTTCCAACAGGGGTGAAAGTATTCAGATGACTGGCAACTATAGCAGGAAGAAAATTCAAAATAAAGCCTGCCGCCTACTGAAGTACTGGGTTTCTGTTTTTATTCACCGTGGGAGGGCTAACAGGGGTCTTACTGTCTAGGGCTTCTATGGATGTGTCTCTACACGACACATATTATGTGGTGGCTCATTTCCATTATGTGCTAAGAATAGGGGCGGTGTTTGGGGTGTTCTGTGGTCTTAACCATTGGTTGCCAAATTTTGTTGGAGTATGCTTTAATAAGAAATGGAGGAAAGCCCATTTTATAGCAATATTTTTTGGGGTAAATACTACCTTCTTTCCTCAGCATTTCTTAGGCCTAAGAGGAATGCCTCGACGGTATATAGACTACGCTGATATTTATGCTCACTGACATTGGGTGTCTTCTTATGGGTCCGCTGTGTCTTTTGGGTCTCTAATATATTTTAAGTTCCTTCTATGAGAGGCTCTAGTAAGCCAGCGAGGGGTTGTATTTAGTGGGGGTTTATGTGGTGAAATAGACTGAGCAGGTACCCGAGACCTTTATCCAGGAAGGAAGCATGTTTATAGCCAATTGCCATTTGTGTGAACTAACCCTTATAACACGTGTATCACTTATATTTATAAGAAATCGCGTAATCAATAATTTAAAGTCATGTTAATAGATGTTTTTTCTAGATTTGATGCTCACAGCTATAACTTAATTTGGTTGTCTATGCCGTTATGGTTGCTGTCTTCTATAGTGCCAATAACCGTGCTATTTAGAGACGTGTACACTAAGGGTAGAAGTACGAGCTCTTTTCGGAGTTTGGTGCTATCCTTTACTTATTCGATGATTCGATTGAACGGAAAGGGACTAAAGCTATCTGGGTTTCCTCTAGTAATAAGGGGTCTGTTCATGATAATTCTGATACTAAATCTGTCTGGAAACTTTCCATTCTTTTTCCCTGTAAGAGGGCAGTTTGTGTTCGGGTTCTCCTTTGCTTTGTCTATTTGAACTTGTTTAGTTTTATCTAGTCTTTTATGCAGATTTGAGCAGGGGTTGATGAGTCTCGTTCCAACAGGTTGCCCGTTAATCCTTGTGCCTTTTATAGTAGTGGTTGAGCTAATTAGTGGCATACTTCGCCCTTTAACATTAGTTTTACGTCTGACACTAAATCTGGGAGCTGGTAAAGTAATTCTAACTATATGCAGGAGAGAGTTAGTAGTTAGCTGGTTAAATAGCAGAAGGCTGCTTACAGGAGTTGGGGGTATTAAAGGGTTAATAATGGGCGGAGGTGTTTTTGGAGCCGCTGAAGTTGCAATCGCGTGTATTCAGTGTTATATTTTTTGTGTCTTATTGTGTCTCTATACGGAGGATCATAGAAGGTAGGTAGTTTTAAAAGCTTTGCTGAAGCGACGGCCTTGTAAGTCGTAGAAAACTATGTGTTTTAAAGCTATGATTTGAATAAAATTCCTAGGAGTTTTCTTAATAAGTATAGGCTGTTTTGTAATCTTCCGTATAAACAAACACCTTTTGTGTTTATTTGTAGGGCTTGAAATAATAAGACTAGGCTTATTGTTTGTAACCCATGTGTTTCTAATAAATCAGTTTTGGTTAATTTTACTAATTCTATGTTTAGCTGTTTGCGAAGCCAGAATTTGCTTGGCCCTTCTGGTTATGGTGATGCGACTATGCGGAGACGATTTGATGTCAAGGTTACTAAGAGATGGCTCGTAAAAATAGTATCATACAATTAAAAAGTAACTTAGGGTTACTTTTACTGATTCTGATTGGATACTTATTTATTCTTAGAGGGAGGACCTTTGGAAAAGCTTATTTATTGGAAGTTACTGTTTGAGAGAGTAATTGTCTCTCATTTAGCTTCAGAGTTCTACTAGATAGCGTAAGAATAGTCTTTGTTGGGACGGTTTTGGTAATTAGAGGAAGTGTAGCAACCTACTGCAAGTGGTATATAGCTGGAGAGCCATACTACAAGCGGTTTATGGGATTAGTATGGTTGTTTGTGCTGTCTATAGTGTTTATAATCTTAGTTCCTAATTTAGTAATACTTTTAATTGGTTGAGACGGGCTAGGGCTCACCTCATTCCTATTAGTGGCTTATTACCAGAACAATAAGAGGTTATCTGCGGCTATGTTGACAGCTTTGACTAATCGAATTGGGGATGTTTTTGTACTTTTTAGAGTTTCTATTTTTTTAAGAGAAGGGGGGTGGTTAATTTATATATACCACCCAGTGCAGACATGGGTTAATTTAGGGTTTGTGGTAGTTCTTGCAGGTATAACTAAAAGCGCACAAATGCCGTTTTGCGCATGGCTACCTGCTGCCATGGCGGCACCCACACCGGTCTCCTCTTTGGTGCATTCTTCGACATTGGTGACAGCTGGGGTTTATTTGATTCTTCGCTCTTTTTATATTATCAGAGCTAATCCCTTTGTGACTCAAATACTTATAGTCTTAAGACTATTTACTCTAATATTAGCGGGGTCAAGGGCTGTGTTTGCGTTTGACCTAAAAAAGGTAATCGCACTCTCGACTTTGAGGCAGTTAAGGTTAATAATATTCTCGATTTCAATCCTTCTTCCGTCTGTAGCTTTTTTTCATTTAGTAACCCATGCGGTATTTAAAGCTTTGTTGTTTCTAGGCGCAGGGGGTGTTATTCATAGAAACCAAAGAATCCAAGATATCCGGGGGTTAAGAAGCTTGTGGCAAGGATTACCGGTAAGAATGGGTGCAATAACGGTTGCAATTGTGTCCTTGAGAGGGGCCCCGTTTATAAGAGGGTTTTTCTCTAAAGACCTAATAATTGAGCTAAGAATGATAGACAGAAGAATAACTTATGGGTGCTATTTATTAGAGCTAACAGGTTTAATCTTCACTTCTTTTTATAGGGCACGGATTGTATTTAGAGTAATACTTGGGTCTAATTACGTTAATAGCAGAAGTTTGCGGATTAATGAGCACTTAAATATACAAACTCCTTTTCTTAGCCTGTATATTGGGGCTATTATCTTAGGAGGGGTATTAGGGAGGAAAATAGAGAGGTTTGGGTTTGTAGTAGTTCTTGAGAAATATGAGAGAGTCAGAGTATTTCTTATTCCCTTTGTAGGGTTAATTTTGTGATGAGGAGTGCTTAGAAAATTAGGGTCTAAGCCTTGGTCGTCAGCCAAACTATTAAGATTCTTTTTGAGAATGTGGCTCATAGAGAGGCTAACCTCCCACCCCAGAAAAATGGCCTTCTTTAAGGGGTCCAGGATGGTAGCTCAAAGTCTGGATCAAGGTTGACTAGAGCTATTGGGCCCTCAAGGTGCCCATAAGGGACTAGGTCAACTCAGCTGTTTGAATGAAATTGTTCAGAAAAATTATTTTACCTACCAGCTGGTAGTATGAGGGCTGGTGGTAGCGGGGGGCGTAAGCTTAATTATGTTTATATAATGAGAGTTATAGTCATATGTGTAATTTTGATGGCTGTGTTTTCGATTGTCTTAATTGCCAAGCAACCTATTTCTTTAGGGCTAGTGCTATTGAGGGGGTCTATAATTGCATGTGTGGAGGTTGCACTGGAGGTTAGAAGGTTGTTAGGGTTCTTATTGTTCCTAACTTACGTTAGGGGTGTAATAGTCCTGTTCTTGTATGTTTTAAGGATCTACCCCAATGAAGTGTATCGTTTTAATCTAGAGTTTATGGTTCTCGTCAGAAGGTGTTGTGCCAGAGCGGTCCTTATGGGTCTTATGAATTACGAGTACAGAGAAATTAGCGGGTCTTTGTTTCTAAGTTTCATGGCTGAAAGAAGCGGGTTAAGGTTATATATCCTAATAGCTGGTGTGTTACTGTTTGTAATATTAGTGGTGTCGTATTTGTGCATAAAAACCATGGTGCCTTTACGAAGAGTAAAATAAACCTAAAATAGAAGATACAGTAGCTTAATTAAAGCGTCTCATTGAAAATGAGGAAGATGGATACTTTAGTACCTTGTGTCAAATCTGTAGGAGGGTTTGATTATGGCCCTAAATTTATGGGCAAAATGCTTCTCATGATTCTAAATGCGGGCTTGAACAAATTAAGTGCAAGTTCAACATCAGTGGGGAAAATTGGTTAATAAAGGAAACTTTAACCCAGCTTTTTGACAAATTCGGGGTCAATTGATGAATGCCAGCAGCCGCGGTTAGATTCAGTTCGAATATAAATTTAAGCGGATTGGTTAGAGTCAATGTTGTGTTATAAAACTATAAAAAAACTATAGGTGCAGTGTAATGTTAACGGTTTTTTGTGGTTATATTCCTAAAGTTTTAGTGAGCTTCTAACGAATCTATGAAGTGAAACCAGGATTAGATACCCTGTTATCCATAGTTTAAAACAAAAGTTCCTCTTAACTAAACATTTGGTTGTCAAAGAGAAATAAATAGGCGGTGTCTGAGATAGAAAACAGGGGATCCTGGGTGTTAAAGGATAACCCACCTACATTTGAGCCTTGTCTTATTAGTGCGTGTGTATGGTTGTTTACTCTAATATGGTGAGTGTCCGGGTAAAATTTTTGGTTATTACTGAAGCTAACTCTTATTTTACTTGCTGAGTTCGGTAAGGTAAGTTACTTTTAGTTAGGTGCAGCTACTAGAATTGGCTATATGCCCATGTAGCACAACTTCAAAAATAATTCAGATTGACATGCAGCTTATGACAAGGTTAATCTGGGATACAGATGTAACTTAAGCAATAATTCAAAGATTGAGCTACTAAAAGGTAGCTCAACTAAGTAGACAAATAAGATAAGAAAACTTGCCTTTGAAGAAGGACTTGTAAGTAAGGGTTAAAAATAAAATTACCCTGAATACAATCAGATGAGTACTAATCGCCCGTCGCTCGCGGGGAAACCTGTGAAAAGTCGTAACAAGGTAGCAGTAACGGAAGTTGCTGCTAGGCTATAATATGCATATATAGTAAATAATATTATATTTGCCTTCCAAGCAAAAGTTCTAATGAAATTAGTGTATGCTGGCCAAATAGTTTAAGCTAAAACGTTGAGCTGTTAATTCAAAATCGCAGTAATTTGCTTTGGCTTGCTTAAGTAGTTTAGGGAAAACATAAGATTTTCATTCTTAAGTCAGATAGTATTTCTCTTAAGTTGTGCTTAGTAGTTAATGTTAATATAACTGAGAACTGCAAATTCTCCATAGTCTAGTTAGGCCTAAGCTTAGTGCCACGTGGGGGATGATCCAGTTGCTTTGATGAAGCAAAGTTCAAAAGTAGTTTTTTGGCACTTAGAACTTCGAAGCGTTATAAAGAAAAATTGTAGTAAGTAGGGCTTTGATTCCTAAAGAAAAAGTTAATCTTCTTCTTCATAAATAAGTTAAAAGTAGTTAATATATAACTTAGAATTGTCAGTTCTAGATTCCTCTTACTGAGGCTTTTTATAATTTATCTTTTTTAAAGAGACGTGCATAATTGTTTTGTGAAAAGTGCACTTGAATTAAAATAGTATAAATAAATTTTAGTACCTTTTGCATAAGGGTTTTTCAAGACAAGTTTAAGAATTTAATTTTCCCGAATAAAAGAGAGTTATTTTTTTGAGTTAAGAAATCGTGGCAGAGATTTAATTAAACTAAAGAATAGCGGCTAGATACTATTCGCGCTTTTAGATATCTGGTTGGCTTAAAAAGATGTGTAAGCATTTTCCTTAACTATTTAAGGGGTAAAATTTTTTGGGTTAAGCTGAAAAATACTAAAATTGATGTTAAAAAAAAATTGGGTTTCTATAGGCTTTAAACTGGCTATTAGATATTAGTGTATTTTAACTAAAACCAGATGGGGAAAAAAGATTAATTGGGTTATTCATTTACTTTAAAATAAGCCTATGGTTGTAGGACCAGTGACTATGATAAAAACGAGTAAAAATATTATTTATTTGGTATTACTATTTTGTTTTACCTTAAAAAACTAAAGGCTAAATAAAAGTTTTTAAACGAATTCGGCAAACTAAACTTCTCGACTGTTTAACAAAAACATTTCCTTTTGATGTAAGTAAAAGGTAGTCCCTGCCCAGTGCAACTAGAGTAATGTTTGTTGTAAACGGCGGCGTTAACGTGAGCGTCCTAAGGTAGCGCGATAATTTGCCTTTCAATTGAAGGATGGTATGAAAGGGTTAACGAAGAAGGTGCTGTGTCTGAAAATTTAATTTAAACTAACTTTAAGGTGAAGAGGCCTTTATGTAAAAGAAGGACGACAAGACCCTATGAAGCTTTATCTTAATTGGAGTTTTTGGCTCTTATACGATTTTGATGGGAGATCAGTGAAAATAAGTCTTTCACTATTATATAAATCTAACTCGTATTTCCTAACTTTATATGTGTGGCTAGCTACTCTAGGGATAACAGCGCAATTTCTCCCGAAAGATGGTATTGGAGGGGAAGATTGCGACCTCGATGTTGGCTTTAGATATCCTAGAGGCGTAGAAGCTTCTAATGGTGGGTCTGTTCGCCCTTTAAAATCTAACATGAGCTGAGTTCAGAACGGCGTGAGCTAGTTCAGTTTCTATCCTCTTTTAAAAATGAGCTAATTTTGTACGAAAGGACTTTTTCGCTAAAGCAACGCTTTGCCCTGGCTCTGTCATTGCTTAAATAATGCTACGCAATAAACTGATTAGTTTATAAAAAGGGTTGCCTTTTATGAAGCTGAAGGCCAATTAGTGGCGGTAGGGCGTGTCGTTGGTTCTTGTTAAAATTAGTATTGCTATTTTATTAAAAAATAGGGTTAAAACGGGTTGCAAATTAGGTAAAAAATAAAACAGTCTATTAATGCAGCCAAAAAGCAGCAATCACCCACCTAAAGAATAAAACAAGGGTTCTAAAAAGGCGGTGTGTAATGGATTTGTGCTAGTAACAGACAAAAAAAAACCAAACACTGTGGAAACCCTTAAGAATGAGGTTTTATAGTGTACCGCATTTCCTGTTACCGGCCGGTACAGTGACCGCAAGGCCTGTTCTCCTGTCCTTTTACACGGAAACCCTGTTGCTGATGCATGTAAAAAGCCCTTAGTTAAGATAACTTATAAGTCAAAGTAAAACTTAATTTTACTTGACATTGTGTATTTTATTGAAAATCTAGTTGCGAATGCCCATACCTGTCCAAACTTGTTTTAGATTATGCTTTACAACCTGTTGTAGATAAGGTTTTGAACCCTTTACAGTGAGTAAGCATTTTTCAGAGTCATGTGAGACTTAACCTAATTAGTGGTAGAAAAAAACAAACTTAAACCTAAATTCTAAAGCTATTTGCTTCCTGTGGTTAATTGTAAACTGCAGGAGAAATGGATCTAAGGTGTTAATTTTTTTCGTTTGCCCTAATTTTGGTTGCTCATGTGATTTTTTGGGGTTTGAAAACTAGACTATCTGTATCTTAAAATCAAAAAATAAATAGAAATCAAGTCATATGAAAGTTCCCAAAGCGTAATTCATGGGTCACTTAAAGTCTAAGCAAAAAAGTAAATCAAAAATAAAATAAAATCAAAATGACACACTAATGCCTGGGGGGGCTGATCTGGAGGGGAGGAAATAGGAAAGCAGGTTAAATAGAGGTGACAAAAATGTGGTGTGCAGCAACAAAATGAAGCTAAATAAAATTGTGAAACGTAGAAGCGTGAGCTTGTAAACAAGGTTGTGAGCGTCTTAAAAAGTAAGTGTTAACAATAGTATGTAATATTAACACGCCTAAAAGGGGGTTAGGTGGGTTATAAACTTACAAAGACTACAAGTGATGAAGTTTATGTCTGGTCCTGAGGTCCCTTTTAAGTGAGTTAGTTTCGTATAAAAGGTTTTTAAGCAAAGCAATGTTCTGTCACAGATCTGAGTGCTATAGACAATATTGTATAGGGCCTTTTTATGTAAATAAACGTGGCGTTAGGCTGTTAAATGTGCTGGTTATAGGATGGTTACATAGCAATAATTACTATATTTGCCTTCTGGGCAAAAATTTTAAATGAAATTAGTGTACGCTGGGTGAATAAATTAAGCTAGAATGTTGAGCTGTTAATTGAAAATCCCAGTAATTTGCTTAGGGTATAAGATTCTTATTCTCAAGCCAGATAGCCTGTCTCTTAAGTTGTGTTTAGTTGCTAATGTTAATATAACTGAGAGCTACAAATTCTTCCTAGCTTAGTTGTACGTGGGGGGATGGCCCAGTTGCTTTGATGAAGCTAAGCTCAAAAGTAGTTTATTGCTCTGAGGTGTTATAAAGAAGTATTATAGTACGTAGGACTTTGATTCCTAAAGAAAAAGTTAAAGCTTTTCTTTATAAACAATTTAAGAGGAGTTAATTAGTTTTAGGCTCATCTCACTGAGGTTTTTTAGAATTTATCTTTCTAAAGAAATGCACACGATTGCCTCATAAAAAGCTTACTTGAAGTAAAGTGGGGCAAATAAATTTTAGTACTTCTTGCATAAGGGTAAAGCGAAGAGGCCTGTGTGTAAAAGAAGAGCAACAAGACCCTGCGAAGCTTTATTTTAATTGAAGTTTTTGGGTTTGTTAACCCAAAAGCTTATGCATAGCTTTAAGGTCTCTTTTAAGCGAGCGAGTTTTTAGCTAAAGCAATACTTTGTGACGGATCTGTAATGACATAAATAATATTGTATAATAGGCTGATTAACTTATAAAAAGGGTTCTTTTTATGTAAATGAGTGTGTTGCTTAGTGATAGATTGTTGAATGTGTTGGGCACTAGAGAGGCTGTATGAGAGTGGCTTAGGCAGGGGTTTGCTGCAAAAAAAAGGCTTACTGTTAAGGGGTGTGTGAGATGGTTTTTTTTCATATAAAAACTGAGTGTTTAGAATAGACGTTGGAGGAGGGGACTTATGTCAGGGCGGAGGGGGTGACACTGTTAGGGTGCTCCCATTACCTGAAACTATTTCAGCTGTTGGAGATGCTGTTGTGAATGGTGTCGCTGAAGTTGTTCCTGATAATCAGGAGGAAGGGGGCCCCCATGCTGAGGGTGGCTATGTTCCTTTAGAAGAACAAATAGCTGTTGTGGAGCCTGAAGTCCCAGCTAATGTCTGTCAGCCAGTCGAGCAGAGAAATGTGGTTGTAAGTGAAGAAGACAGTGTTCCTGATGTTAGTAAAGACGGGGTCAGTAGTTATTAATGCTCATAGTTAAAGTTTATTGGTGTATTAATAGTTATAATTTATTAAAATAATCCATAAGATAAGCAAAATTACAGTTAATTCGTTTATTGTTAGGCTGTTATGGTCTATTTAAAAACTGGTCAATACGGGTCTCCTTACACCTAATTAACTTGGTTTTAGTGTATGCTTGAAAGGCTACAAAGCCTTTGCGGGGAGTAAGCATTCTTCAGGACCACATGAGATTCAACCTAATTATTGGCAGAGAAAGTGGTGAATTTGACCCTTAAATTCTAAGTTACTTGGGCTCTATAGCTAATTGTAAGCTGTAGGATAATGGGGATTTGAGACGTTTATTTCCTCATTTACCCCAGCTCTGGTTGCTCATGTGGTTTTCGGTTCGAAAACGAGGCGTGTATCTTAAAAATAAAAAAATTTTTGAAGCGTAAGTTGTTGGTCGCTTTAAGTCTAATTAAAAATAAAGTAAAAATGGAGCAAAAACAAAGTTGGACACTTAACACTTTGGGTGTCTTCAGAGGTGTAAAAAGGGGGGTCCAAGCTTATGTGTACTCATAAAAAAATGCGGTGTGCGGGGGGTTTGTGCCTGTATATATAACAAAAATTCATGAGGTGGCCGAGGAAGAGGTGGTGAGCTGTAAACTCAAACACAAGGTGTAGGCCTTTCTTATGAGATGGTTGGTAACAATACTGTGAATAATATTAACACGCCTAAGAGGGTTGGTCCGTGACGAAGTACTAATAAGTTGGTGAAGATTATGAATGACAGGTTCTATGATTTGCCTTGTCCTGTAAACTTAAACGCTTGGTGAAGGTTTGGCTCTATACTAGGCTTGTGCCTAATTATCCAACTTCTAAGGGGTCTTTTATTGTCAACTCATTATACTGCTCATGAAGACATGGCATTCGATTCTGTAGTACATATTATGCGTAATGTGGAAAAAGGATGAATGTTGCGTAATATTCATGCAAATGGGTCCTCTATGTTTTTTATCTGTATTTATGCGCACATTGCTCGTGGGCTGTATTATGGGTCTTATTTAGATAAGACAGTGTGGTATTTTGGGGTGCATTTGTTTTTGTTAACTATGGCGGAGGCTTTCCTCGGTTACACTTTGCCTTGGGGGCAAATGTCATATTGGGGGGCTACTGTTATTACTAATATACTTAGAGTGATCCCCGTAGTAGGAGAGAGTATGCTCCGCTATGTATGAGGGGGTTGGACCGTGTGTAATGCAACTCTAAAGCGGTTTTATACTTTACACTTTCTCTTACCGTTTGTGATAGTGGCGGTTGTTTTTTTACACCTGTTTTTTTTACATGAGAAAGGGAGTAATAACCCTTTGGGTATTGAAAGAGGTACTATGTGTGTGCCCTTCCACCCCTTCTATACTATTAAAGATCTTTTTGGTTATGTTTGCTTTAGGTTCTTTTTTATATATTTAGTGTGTGTGGATCCTGAGCTGTTAGGGAATCATTTAAACTATTGGCCTGCTAATCCTATAAAAACGCCAATCCATGTTCAGCCTGAGTGGTATTTTATGTTTGCTTATGCAATCCTTCGTTCAATTCCTCATAAAGCGGGGGGGGTATATGTTATGTTTTTGTCGATTGTAGTATTATACCTAATTCCTAGTCTTCACAGAGGTAAGTATCGAAGTTTATGTTTTTACCCGTTTAATCAAGTAGTGTTTTGAGTGTTGGTTGGTAGGTTTATTAGGTTAACATGGATTGGTGCTCGCCCAGTGCGGGAGCCTTATATCATTTTGGGGCAGTGTCTTTCAGTCATTTATTTCTCTAGGTTGTTATTAAACCCTCTTTCTTTGTGGGTGTGGGACAAGCTGCTTGAATACCCTAAATTCTGTAGGAGTCGTCCTGTAGACCTGAAATGGTTTAAGTTTTTAGCTTATTTCAAGTTATTAAAATTAGTAAATCGCGAAAGTAGCGCACGTGAGTGGGCTAATAAGTGTAGAAAAATATAAATATGTCTTTTTACGGGAGTCGATATTTTGGTGATATTGTCCATGGGGAACTAGGGAAAGACCTGTTCCGGTACCATGGTTTTGTGATGATAGTAGCAGTGGCTGTGTTGGTCTTTGTTATATATATAGGATGCGTAATCCTTCTTACTAAATTTTCTTATCGCCATTTCTTGAACCGTCAACGATTAGAATTTTGATGGACTATTGTGCCAATGTTGATGTTAGTAGGGTTGTGGTTTCCTTCTATAATTAACCTATATTATATAGAAGAAGTAAAACGGCCCCGGTGAAATTTTAAGGCGATTGGGAAACAATGGTACTGATCTTACGAATTTTGTCGCAATTTAGACACTCCAAGCTCTAGAGAAAGCGCTGAAAGAATTTCGTGTTATACAATTGATTCTTACATAGAAGACCAGCAGGAGACATTTAGAAAAGGAGGGTATCGTTTGTTGGATGTTGATAACCGGATGGTGGCTCCAGCAGATGTGCAAATAACTGCTTTTGTAAGAAGGTCTGATGTGCTCCATTCGTTTGCACTCCCTAAGTTACTAATTAAAGTAGATGCCATCCCAGGTCGAATTAATCGGCTTCCTATAAAAGCTTCCCAGTGTAGAATTATTTACGGGCAGTGTTCTGAAATTTGCGGGGTTAACCATAGATTTATACCGATTGTGATTGAGTTTATTCCTGAGAAATATTTTGTCATATGGTTGGAAGCTCTTAACTAAATAAAAAATAAGCTAAAGCTTTTAAGAAGCGTTAAACTTTTAATTTAATGAACTTGTACAATGGGCAAGTAGCTTTTAGTGATAAGGTGGTCTAATATTAGGATATAGGGCTCATGCCCCTAAGGCGCCGTGAGTAGTGGCTCTTATCTTTGTGAGAGCTGGCAGAGCTAATGCGTTTGAATTTAGGATCAATTCATAAGTATATATACTTGCTTTCATGGCACAAGCTGGCAGACCTAATGCATACGATTTAAGCTCGTCTTATAAGATATACTCTTGTTTGTGTGTGAATTACAAAGCTAAGCCCAGTCTCATTATGGTTAGTGTCGAGTGTCTATTTAAGACTCTAAGGAGAGTAGCTGTTTTCTTTGGAGCCTCTATCCTATTAAGCCTTTGTCAAGTGTCAGCGGACTCTTTTACTCCTTGGGGTCGACTAAGGCTGCACTGGTGGACTGAGTAGGCGTGGTTGTTGGTGTTATCCCTTTTGTAGGGGTGCTTCTCGCTGTGGGCTTCTATACTTTGTTGGAACGTAAAATTTTGGCTATCATTATAATCCGAAAGGGTCCATCCAAGGTGAGTTATATAGGGATCTTGCAGCCTTTTAGTGACGCAGGTAAGTTGTTATGTAAAGAGTTTATTGTGCCTACACGTGCTAACGTAGGGCCCTTCATTTTGGCTCCTGCACTAATATTAACTATCAGTTTACTTGGATGGCTTTTATACCCGTATAAGTCGGCTGAAGTGTTTTATGTTTTCGGGGTTGATTCTGTTTATAGTTATTACTAGAGTCAGGGTTTACGGGGTAATAATATCCGGATGGGCTTCTAACTCTAAATACTCTTTGCTAGGTGCAGTTCGTGCGATGGCGCAAAGAATTTCTTATGAGATCCCTATAGGATTTATCTTCTTTTGTGTGGTGCTGTGCTCGGGTGTGTTTATGTTTCAAGAAATTAGGGTGTTCCAACAAAGGTCCTTTTTTTTCTTTTTTCCTTTGTGCGTAGTTATAGTTGTCTGAATGCTGTGTATGCTAGCTGAAACTAATCGGGCGCCATTTGATTTTGTGGAAGGAGAGTCGGAATTAGTGTCAGGATACAACGTGGAGTACAGCGGAGGGGGGTTTGCAGTTATATTTATTGCGGAGTACTCTAGTATTCTTCTCAGAAGGGTTATAAGGGCGGCGATATTTTTCGGGGGAAATGAAGCGTTGATCGGGGTCTTTATGATGGCTTTTGCGGTCTTCTTTGTGGTTATTCGTGCTTCTTTACCTCGTTTACGTTATGATAAGTTAATGAGTTTGTGTTGGACTGTTCTTCTATGTGTCATACTTATGGCTAGTGTGTGTGTAGTAGTTCTAGTTAGGGTGTATGTAAGATAATATAAACTAGTATAATTCATTTACACTGAATGTGTCAGATAAAGTCTGTCTTACTTATGGTTAAAAGGTTGGCAATTAGACTTATTGCATTGATTATTATAAAAAACCTAAATATGAGTGTCATTGGGTTAAGCGTTCTAACTATTCTAAGTATGGGCGCCACAAGAGTCGCGATAGGGGGGGTAGAGTTGAACGGGTTGTACACCACAGACTTTGTAATAGGGTTAATGGTTACACTAACTCTATTTGTAGCAATTCTTTCCTACCTAAGGAGGGTTAAGATCCACCGGAAAGCAAGATTTAATTTAATAATTATCAGAATCAGCCTAATTTTAGTGATAAGATTCAGGGTGAGGAGGTTCTTTCTTTTTTTTTTTTTTTTTGAAAGTGTGCTAGCCCCTCTGTTGTTATTAATTGTAGGCTGAGGCTATCAGCCAGAGCGTTTACAGGCAGGGGGGTATATAGTAATCTATACGGTGTTCGGATCTCTTTTTTTCTTATGGGGGGTAAGAGAACTCTATATTAGAGGGTTGAGGAGGAGGATAAGTTCTGTGGTAAGGCTAGTAAAAAAAAGGGGAATGAGATTGTGATGGCTATACATTCTAGGGTTTCTTATCAAGCTACCAATATATCCATTTCACCTGTGACTACCTAAGGCTCACGTAGAGGCCCCAGTAGCCGGTTCGATGCTATTGGCCGGGGTGGTACTAAAATTAGGAGGGTACGGGCTGCTTCGATTTATAATAGTTATACAAATAAGGCTTAGAAGCGTTTTTTTTGTGCTGCTACTAGTGGTGAACTTGGCAGGAGGTGTCTACGCAGGATTAGCGTGTGTACGGCAAGTGGACCTAAAATGTTTGGTAGCATATTCCTCTGTAGCGCATATGAGGCTTGTGCTATTAGGAGTGCTTAGCAACACGGTATTAGGGGTAGTGGGGGCCATTATTATTATGATCGGGCATGGGTTGTGTTCATCAGGTTTGTTCAGGTATGTGAATGCTATCTATAAGATGAGGCACTCGCGTCTGCTAGTAATAAATAAAGGGGGCTTGTTAGTCTGCCCAAGTCTAGTCTTAATGTGTTTCCTGTTAAGATCAAGCAACATAGCAGCCCCTCCTAGTCTAAACTTATTTGGGGAAATCCTCGTTTTCGGCGTGGGAGGGTGAATAAGTGGAGTGTTCCTGCTTATCCTGGGTCTGATAAGCTTTATTAGGGCATGTTTTAGACTATACCTATATGGAAGTTGTTGTCACGGGAAGGGGGTGTCACACAGGGAGTCCTTAAACTTGAGAAGAGTTTGTGATGTTTTTGTTCTGGCGGCTCATTGGATACCGCTGAACTTTATGTTTATGTTTATACCCTAAACAATGAATCGTAATCCTTATTCTCGTTACTATGTACCAGGTCCAAGTCCGTGGCCCTTTTTTGTGGCTATCTCGGCAAACGGAATAGCGGTAGGGTTAATTTTGTGACTGCATCGAACTCCCAGATTTCTATTAATAGGAATGAGGTTGGGGTGTATACTATTGAGAACTTTTAGATGATGGCGAGACTTAATTCGTGAGGGAGATATTGGGTTTCATACTCGCTTCGTAATCAAGAGATTTCGTGATGGAGTTGCCCTTTTTATTCTGTCTGAAGTAATGTTCTTCTTTTCTTTTTTTTGGACTTTCTTCCATAATGCCTTAAGACCCTCGTGTGAACTAGGGATGCGATGACCCCCTCCAGGGATCCGCACGCCAAACCCGTCGTCGACAAGGCTGTTCGAGACAGGTCTTTTAATTAGGAGGGGGTTATTCGTAACTCAAGCCCATAAGAGAATGCGTTTGAAGGATTATGATGTTGGGCCATTTATTGGCCTAGTGGTAACAATTTTATGTGGGACTGTGTTCTTCCTAGTGCAACTTCGAGAATACTACTGAAACTCATACACTATTGCAGATAGGGTGTATGGAAGAGTGTTTTATTTACTAACTGGGTTTCATGGAATGCACGTAGTTGTGGGGACTCTTTGACTAATGGTGAGGTTAGTCCGACTATGGCGTGGGGAGTTTTCCAGTCAACGGCACTTTGGTTTTGAGGCTTGCATTTGGTACTGACACTTCGTAGATGTGGTATGGGTAGCATTATGATGTTTAGTATATGTGTGGTTTGGAGGATGGTTATACATGTGGTGGTTCAAAATATGAGACGGGGACGTCTATACGTTTAAGTACCCAGACGCAAAGCCTTCGTGGTATGCGTACATTCAAGAAGAGCATGCTCCGTCCTGATATAAGATTCCTGACCATTTAAAAGGTTAAAAATAGGAGTCATACAGACTAGTTAAACAGTTTTGATTTGAAATCAAGTACCAAAGCGATTCCAAGCGCTTACTAGTCTGAGTAAAGTAGTCTAATTAAGGACAGAAGACCTATGATTTTCAAGTGTTATAAGTAACCTTTACTTGAAATGGTAAGCTTTGTGGTAAGACCTATAAAATTAGTGAGATTAGGGGTAATATTGATCGGGACAATTCTTAGGGTTAGAAGAGAAGAGATAGTAGGGGTGTGACTCGGTTTAGAGCTAAATCTGTATGGATTTCTTGTAATTATAAACCCTGATGGTCACTATAGTCCTGAGCCCTGTGTAAAATATTTTGTGGTACAAAGAACGGGGTCAATTCTGATACTAGTGGGTTTTGTAACCTTGATAGAGCAGCACGTAGTGAGAGGGCTGGTGATAAGGGGGGCGGGTACAGTGTTAAAATCTGGCGTTTTCCCGCTACATTCGTGGGTCCCTTCAATTATTAAGAACAGCAGATGGTTAGCAAGAGGGTTAATATTAACTTGGCAAAAAGTCGCCCCCCTTGTCTTTTTATCAATAATTATACCCTCTAAGGGGTTGTGAGTAGTAATTGTATTGATAGCTGGAATTGGGGCAGTAGGGGGCCTTAACCAGAATTCAGTACGAGTAATAAGCGCGTACTCGTCGTTTGTGCATACATCATGAATGCTGTTAGGGCTCACATGGTCAAGAGTAGTCTTTGTAGGGTATTTTGCAGTTTACTCGCTGTCGGTAGGGCTGTTTTTTTATGGGTGCTCAATAATAAACAAAACAAGAATGGGCGGTCAGATTAGTAGAGCCGCGAGGGGTATAGGGTTACTGATACTGATGGGGATGCCTCCTTTCCTTGGCTTTCTAGCGAAAGTATTGGTGTTTCTAATGAGAGGAAGGGCTGTAATCGTGGCTTGTATTATAGGTTCAGTAATCAGGCTAAAATTCTACATTGACTTTTTTTATAGGATAGTAATAAAAAGGTTAGTAGACAAAAACAAAGCAGAATTCAAGATTATGTGGAGGATAGTGATCGGGGCTAACCTAGCAGGGGGGGCATTGATCTTGGTGAGATTTATTTAGAAACTGCTTTTAGGCCAGGGGCGTTTTGATTTCGGCTCAAAAAGAGTGGGTAAAACCACAAAAGTATGATAAAAAGGTAATTTAAAATAAAATATTTTGTTTCAAACATAACTATAGGTAGTTGTTACCTCCTTTTTGTAGAATGGTACTTTAAAAAAAAGGATTGGTTTGCATCTAATTATTAAGCCTAGGTTTTCATTCTTAAGTGAGGAAGTTAATTAACATAATAGGGCTGCTAACTTTGTTATAAATGGCTTGTACCATTTTTCCTTATAAAAAAGTAGTTTAATTTAAGAACGATAGGTTGTGGGGCTATTAGTGGTGTCAACCCTTTTTTAGCTAGATATAGTTTAAAATAAAATATTGGCTTTGGGAGCTAAAGACACTTCCATAAGTTTTCTAGAAGAATGGTTATGGGGTTAAGAGTTGCGTTTGTCTGCATTGTGTCTTTTTTGTTTACGGGGTTATTTATGCTACTAAGGGAAAAGCGGGGTCTAGACCGAGAAAAGTGCAGTCCATATGAGTGTGGATTTGAGCCTATTGGAAGAGCTCGGAGGCCCTTTTCTATCCGATTCTTTCTAGTAGCAGTTTTGTTCGTCGTGTTTGATGTAGAGGTAGTGCTGTTAATACCTTTTGCCTACATGTTCTTTTACGGTAAGAGAGTGTTAGGGATTTTGTCCTCAAGGGGTTTCCTTCTTATCTTGTTTGGGGGTCTCTACCACGAATATCGTGAGGGGTCTTTGGAATGAGTAGGTTAATACTAGAAGTGGCATTTATGCGAAACGAATTTTGATGAGAGGTGATTGTAAGAGGCTTACTTTTGCTGTTGGAAGTGTATTGTGTGTACCTGTGGTTTTCACGTCGAGAGTGCTTCTTAAGGAAGTATGGGACCAATGAAAGTTCTCAAGGATCTAATAGAAGGTTTGAAAAGGCATATCTTACTATAGCGTATAGGGAAAAAAATATTAAGAGGCTAAAATCTAGTGCGGCTCTAAGGGCTAATAAGGCTAGATGATTGGCTTCTAAGTAAGGATAAATAAAATGATAAAAATACTAAAAAAGGAAGAAGTAGGGGGTTATGGAGAAGTGGAGTCCTGGTGACGTCGATGGCTGTGATCAACAAATCACAAAGATATTGGAACCCTTTATCTGTATAGCGGAGTCTGAGGAGGGTTGTTTGGAGCAAGGTTGAGGTTAATGATCCGAATGCAACTGGGGCATCCTGGAGCAGTGTTCTTAAAAAGAGATTGATTCTATAATGTGGTGGTTACAACGCATGCCTTAATAATAATTTTTTTTGCTGTGATACCTATCTTAATTGGAGCTTTCGGTAATTGGTTGATTCCTCTGCTAGTAGGAGGTAAAGATATAATTTACCCGCGAATAAACAACTTAAGTTATTGACTATCTCCTAATGCACTATATTTACTAATACTGTCCTTTAGAACGGATAAAGGAGTTGGTGCTGGATGAACTATTTACCCCCCTTTATCTGTGTACCCCTATCATAGGGGCCCTAGGATGGATGTTCTTATTGTGTCACTACATCTAGCTGGGCTCAGCTCTCTAGTGGGGGCTATTAACTTTGCTAGGACCAATAAAAATATGCCAGTGTTAGAAATGAAAGGAGAACGAGCGGAGCTTTATGTTTTAAGGATTAGAGTTACTGCAGTTCTTTTAATTATTTCAATTCCGGTTCTAGGAGGGGGCATCACAATAATCTTGTTTGACCGAAACTTTAACACAACTTTTTTCGATCCCGCAGGAGGGGGGGACCCCGTTTTGTTCCAACATTTGTTTTGATTTTTTGGGCATCCGGAAGTGTATATTCTTATTCTACCTGCCTTTGGTGTGATATCAAAGTAATTATGCATTGCTCTGGAAAAGAAGCGGTTTTTGGTCTAATTGGGATAGTATACGCAATAATCGGAATTGGAGGGTTAGGGTGTATGGTGTGGGCTCACCACATGTTTACCGTAGGTCTTAATGTTGATACTCGAGGCTATTTTTCTACCGCAACTATAGTAATCGCTGTTCCAACAGGGGTGAAAGTATCAGATGACTGGCAACTATAGCAGGAAGAAAATTCAAAATAAAGCCTGCCGCCTACTGAAGTACTGGGTTTCTGTTTTTATTCACCGTGGGAGGGCTAACAGGGGTCTTACTGTCTAGGGCTTCTATGGATGTGTCTCTACACGACACATATTATGTGGTGGCTCATTTCCATTATGTGCTAAGAATAGGGGCGGTGTTTGGGGTGTTCTGTGGTCTTAACCATTGGTTGCCAAATTTTGTTGGAGTATGCTTTAATAAGAAATGGAGGAAAGCCCATTTTATAGCAATATTTTTTGGGGTAAATACTACCTTCTTTCCTCAGCATTTCTTAGGCCTAAGAGGAATGCCTCGACGGTATATAGACTACGCTGATATTTATGCTCACTGACATTGGGTGTCTTCTTATGGGTCCGCTGTGTCTTTTGGGTCTCTAATATATTTTAAGTTCCTTCTATGAGAGGCTCTAGTAAGCCAGCGAGGGGTTGTATTTAGTGGGGGTTTATGTGGTGAAATAGACTGAGCAGGTACCCGAGACCTTTATCCAGGAAGGAAGCATGTTTATAGCCAATTGCCATTTGTGTGAACTAACCCTTATAACACGTGTATCACTTATATTTATAAGAAATCGCGTAATCAATAATTTAAAGTCATGTTAATAGATGTTTTTTCTAGATTTGATGCTCACAGCTATAACTTAATTTGGTTGTCTATGCCGTTATGGTTGCTGTCTTCTATAGTGCCAATAACCGTGCTATTTAGAGACGTGTACACTAAGGGTAGAAGTACGAGCTCTTTTCGGAGTTTGGTGCTATCCTTTACTTATTCGATGATTCGATTGAACGGAAAGGGACTAAAGCTATCTGGGTTTCCTCTAGTAATAAGGGGTCTGTTCATGATAATTCTGATACTAAATCTGTCTGGAACTTTCCATTCTTTTTCCCTGTAAGAGGGCAGTTTGTGTTCGGGTTCTCCTTTGCTTTGTCTATTTGAACTTGTTTAGTTTTATCTAGTCTTTTATGCAGATTTGAGCAGGGGTTGATGAGTCTCGTTCCAACAGGTTGCCCGTTAATCCTTGTGCCTTTTATAGTAGTGGTTGAGCTAATTAGTGGCATACTTCGCCCTTTAACATTAGTTTTACGTCTGACACTAAATCTGGGAGCTGGTAAAGTAATTCTAACTATATGCAGGAGAGAGTTAGTAGTTAGCTGGTTAAATAGCAGAAGGCTGCTTACAGGAGTTGGGGGTATTAAAGGGTTAATAATGGGCGGAGGTGTTTTTGGAGCCGCTGAAGTTGCAATCGCGTGTATTCAGTGTTATATTTTTTGTGTCTTATTGTGTCTCTATAACGGAGGATCATAGAAGGTAGGTAGTTTTAAAAGCTTTGCTGAAGCGACGGCCTTGTAAGTCGTAGAAAACTATGTGTTTTAAAGCTATGATTTGAATAAAATTCCTAGGAGTTTTCTTAATAAGTATAGGCTGTTTTGTAATCTTCCGTATAAACAAACACCTTTTGTGTTTATTTGTAGGGCTTGAAATAATAAGACTAGGCTTATTGTTTGTAACCCATGTGTTTCTAATAAATCAGTTTTGGTTAATTTTACTAATTCTATGTTTAGCTGTTTGCGAAGCCAGAATTTGCTTGGCCCTTCTGGTTATGGTGATGCGACTATGCGGAGACGATTTGATGTCAAGGTTACTAAGAGATGGCTCGTAAAAATAGTATCATACAATTAAAAAGTAACTTAGGGTTACTTTTACTGATTCTGATTGGATACTTATTTATTCTTAGAGGGAGGACCTTTGGAAAAGCTTATTTATTGGAAGTTACTGTTTGAGAGAGTAATTGTCTCTCATTTAGCTTCAGAGTTCTACTAGATAGCGTAAGAATAGTCTTTGTTGGGACGGTTTTGGTAATTAGAGGAAGTGTAGCAACCTACTGCAAGTGGTATATAGCTGGAGAGCCATACTACAAGCGGTTTATGGGATTAGTATGGTTGTTTGTGCTGTCTATAGTGTTTATAATCTTAGTTCCTAATTTAGTAATACTTTTAATTGGTTGAGACGGGCTAGGGCTCACCTCATTCCTATTAGTGGCTTATTACCAGAACAATAAGAGGTTATCTGCGGCTATGTTGACAGCTTTGACTAATCGAATTGGGGATGTTTTTGTACTTTTTAGAGTTTCTATTTTTTTAAGAGAAGGGGGGTGGTTAATTTATATATACCACCCAGTGCAGACATGGGTTAATTTAGGGTTTGTGGTAGTTCTTGCAGGTATAACTAAAAGCGCACAAATGCCGTTTTGCGCATGGCTACCTGCTGCCATGGCGGCACCCACACCGGTCTCCTCTTTGGTGCATTCTTCGACATTGGTGACAGCTGGGGTTTATTTGATTCTTCGCTCTTTTTATATTATCAGAGCTAATCCCTTTGTGACTCAAATACTTATAGTCTTAAGACTATTTACTCTAATATTAGGCGGGGGTCAAGGGCTGTGTTTGCGTTTGACCTAAAAAAGGTAATCGCACTCTCGACTTTGAGGCAGTTAAGGTTAATAATATTCTCGATTTCAATCCTTCTTCCGTCTGTAGCTTTTTTTCATTTAGTAACCCATGCGGTATTTAAAGCTTTGTTGTTTCTAGGCGCAGGGGGTGTTATTCATAGAAACCAAAGAATCCAAGATATCCGGGGGTTAAGAAGCTTGTGGCAAGGATTACCGGTAAGAATGGGTGCAATAACGGTTGCAATTGTGTCCTTGAGAGGGGCCCCGTTTATAAGAGGGTTTTTCTCTAAAGACCTAATAATTGAGCTAAGAATGATAGACAGAAGAATAACTTATGGGTGCTATTTATTAGAGCTAACAGGTTTAATCTTCACTTCTTTTTATAGGGCACGGATTGTATTTAGAGTAATACTTGGGTCTAATTACGTTAATAGCAGAAGTTTGCGGATTAATGAGCACTTAAATATACAAACTCCTTTTCTTAGCCTGTATATTGGGGCTATTATCTTAGGAGGGGTATTAGGGAGGAAAATAGAGAGGTTTGGGTTTGTAGTAGTTCTTGAGAAATATGAGAGAGTCAGAGTATTTCTTATTCCCTTTGTAGGGTTAATTTTGTGATGAGGAGTGCTTAGAAAATTAGGGTCTAAGCCTTGGTCGTCAGCCAAACTATTAAGATTCTTTTTGAGAATGTGGCTCATAGAGAGGCTAACCTCCCACCCCAGAAAAATGGCCTTCTTTAAGGGGTCCAGGATGGTAGCTCAAAGTCTGGATCAAGGTTGACTAGAGCTATTGGGCCCTCAAGGTGCCCATAAGGGGACTAGGTCAACTCAGCTGTTTGAATGAAATTGTTCAGAAAAATTATTTTACCTACCAGCTGGTAGTATGAGGGCTGGTGGTAGCGGGGGGCGTAAGCTTAATTATGTTTATATAATGAGAGTTATAGTCATATGTGTAATTTTGATGGCTGTGTTTTCGATTGTCTTAATTGCCAAGCAACCTATTTCTTTAGGGCTAGTGCTATTGAGGGGGTCTATAATTGCATGTGTGGAGGTTGCACTGGAGGTTAGAAGGTTGTTAGGGTTCTTATTGTTCCTAACTTACGTTAGGGGTGTAATAGTCCTGTTCTTGTATGTTTTAAGGATCTACCCCAATGAAGTGTATCGTTTTAATCTAGAGTTTATGGTTCTCGTCAGAAGGTGTTGTGCCAGAGCGGTCCTTATGGGTCTTATGAATTACGAGTACAGAGAAATTAGCGGTCTTTGTTTCTAAGTTTCATGGCTGAAAGAAGCGGGTTAAGGTTATATATCCTAATAGCTGGTGTGTTACTGTTTGTAATATTAGTGGTGTCGTATTTGTGCATAAAAACCATGGTGCCTTTACGAAGAGTAAAATAAACCTAAAATAGAAGATACAGTAGCTTAATTAAAGCGTCTCATTGAAAATGAGGAAGATGGGATACTTTAGTAACCTTGTGTCAAATCTGTAGGAGGGTTTGATTATGGCCCTAAATTTATGGGCAAAATGCTTCTCATGATTCTAAATGCGGGCTTGAACAAATTAAGTGCAAGTTCAACATCAGTGGGGAAAATTGGTTAATAAAGGAAACTTTAACCCAGCTTTTGACAAATTCGGGGTCAATTGATGAATGCCAGCAGCCGCGGTTAGATTCAGTTCGAATATAAATTTAAGCGGATTGGTTAGAGTCAATGTTGTGTTATAAAACTATAAAAAAACTATAGGTGCAGTGTAATGTTAACGGTTTTTTGTGGTTATATTCCTAAAGTTTAGTGAGCTTCTAACGAATCTATGAAGTGAAACCAGGATTAGATACCCTGTTATCCATAGTTTAAAACAAAAGTTCCTCTTAACTAAACATTTGGTTGTCAAAGAGAAATAAATAGGCGGTGTCTGAGATAGAAAACAGGGGATCCTGGGTGTTAAAGGATAACCCACCTACATTTGAGCCTTGTCTTATTAGTGCGTGTGTATGGTTGTTTACTCTAATATGGTGAGTGTCCGGGTAAATTTTTGGTTATTACTGAAGCTAACTCTTATTTTACTTGCTGAGTTCGGTAAGGTAAGTTACTTTTAGTTAGGTGCAGCTACTAGAATTGGCTATATGCCCATGTAGCACAACTTCAAAAATAATTCAGATTGACATGCAGCTTATGACAAGGTTAATCTGGGATACAGATGTAACTTAAGCAATAATTCAAAGATTGAGCTACTAAAAGGTAGCTCAACTAAGTAGACAAATAAGATAAGAAAACTTGCCTTTGAAGAAGGACTTGTAAGTAAGGGTTAAAAATAAAATTACCCTGAATACAATCAGATGAGTACTAATCGCCCGTCGCTCGCGGGGAAACCTGTGAAAAGTCGTAACAAGGTAGCAGTAACGGAAGTTGCTGCTAGGCTATAATATGCATATATAGTAAATAATATTATATTTGCCTTCCAAGCAAAAGTTCTAATGAAATTAGTGTATGCTGGCCAAATAGTTTAAGCTAAAACGTTGAGCTGTTAATTCAAAATCGCAGTAATTTGCTTTGGCTTGCTTAAGTAGTTTAGGGAAAACATAAGATTTTCATTCTTAAGTCAGATAGTATTTCTCTTAAGTTGTGCTTAGTAGTTAATGTTAATATAACTGAGAACTGCAAATTCTCCATAGTCTAGTTAGGCCTAAGCTTAGTGCCACGTGGGGGATGATCCAGTTGCTTTGATGAAGCAAAGTTCAAAAGTAGTTTTTTGGCACTTAGAACTTCGAAGCGTTATAAAGAAAAATTGTAGTAAGTAGGGCTTTGATTCCTAAAGAAAAAGTTAATCTTCTTCTTCATAAATAAGTTAAAAGTAGTTAATATATAACTTAGAATTGTCAGTTCTAGATTCCTCTTACTGAGGCTTTTTATAATTTATCTTTTTTAAAGAGACGTGCATAATTGTTTTGTGAAAAGTGCACTTGAATTAAAATAGTATAAATAAATTTTAGTACCTTTTGCATAAGGGTTTTTCAAGACAAGTTTAAGAATTTAATTTTCCCGAATAAAAGAGAGTTATTTTTTGAGTTAAGAAATCGTGGCAGAGATTTAATTAAACTAAAGAATAGCGGCTAGATACTATTCGCGCTTTTAGATATCTGGTTGGCTTAAAAAGATGTGTAAGCATTTTCCTTAACTATTTAAGGGGTAAAATTTTTTGGGTTAAGCTGAAAAATACTAAAATTGATGTTAAAAAAAAAATTGGGTTTCTATAGGCTTTAAACTGGCTATTAGATATTAGTGTATTTTAACTAAAACCAGATGGGGAAAAAAAGATTAATTGGGTTATTCATTTACTTTAAAATAAGCCTATGGTTGTAGGACCAGTGACTATGATAAAAACGAGTAAAAATATTATTTATTTGGTATTACTATTTTGTTTTACCTTAAAAAACTAAAGGCTAAATAAAAGTTTTTAAACGAATTCGGGCAAACTAAACTTCTCGACTGTTTAACAAAAACATTTCCTTTTGATGTAAGTAAAAGGTAGTCCCTGCCCAGTGCAACTAGAGTAATGTTTGTTGTAAACGGCGGCGTTACGTGAGCGTCCTAAGGTAGCGCGATAATTTGCCTTTTCAATTGAAGGATGGTATGAAAGGGTTAACGAAGAAGGTGCTGTGTCTGAAAATTTAATTTAAACTAACTTTAAGGTGAAGAGGCCTTTATGTAAAAGAAGGACGACAAGACCCTATGAAGCTTTATCTTAATTGGAGTTTTTGGCTCTTATACGATTTTGATGGGAGATCAGTGAAAATAAGTCTTTCACTATTATATAAATCTAACTCGTATTTCCTAACTTTATATGTGTGGCTAGCTACTCTAGGGATAACAGCGCAATTTCTCCCGAAAGATGGTATTGGAGGGGAAGATTGCGACCTCGATGTTGGCTTTAGATATCCTAGAGGCGTAGAAGCTTCTAATGGTGGGTCTGTTCGCCCTTTAAAATCTAACATGAGCTGAGTTCAGAACGGCGTGAGCTAGTTCAGTTTCTATCCTCTTTTAAAAATGAGCTAATTTTGTACGAAAGGACTTTTTCGCTAAAGCAACGCTTTGCCCTGGCTCTGTCATTGCTTAAATAATGCTACGCAATAAACTGATTAGTTTATAAAAAGGGTTGCCTTTTATGAAGCTGAAGGCCAATTAGTGGCGGTAGGGCGTGTCGTTGGTTCTTGTTAAAATTAGTATTGCTATTTTATTAAAAAATAGGGTTAAAACGGGGTTGCAAATTAGGTAAAAAATAAAACAGTCTATTAATGCAGCCAAAAAGCAGCAATCACCCACCTAACAGAATAAAACAAGGGTTCTAAAAAGGCGGTGTGTAATGGATTTGTGCTAGTAACAGACAAAAAAAAACCAAACACTGTGGAAACCCTTAAGAATGAGGTTTTATAGTGTACCGCATTTCCTGTTACCGGCCGGTACAGTGACCGCAAGGCCTGTTCTCCTGTCCTTTTACACGAAACCCTGTTGCTGATGCATGTAAAAAGCCCTTAGTTAAGATAACTTATAAGTCAAAGTAAAACTTAATTTTACTTGACATTGTGTATTTTATTGAAAATCTAGTTGCGAATGCCATACCTGTCCAAACTTGTTTTAGATTATGCTTTACAACCTGTTGTAGATAAGGTTTTGAACCCTTTACAGTGAGTAAGCATTTTTCAGAGTCATGTGAGACTTAACCTAATTAGTGGTAGAAAAAAACAAACTTAAACCTAAATTCTAAAGCTATTTGCTTCCTGTGGTTAATTGTAAACTGCAGGAGAAATGGATCTAAGGTGTTAATTTTTTTCGTTTGCCCTAATTTTGGTTGCTCATGTGATTTTTTGGGGTTTGAAAACTAGACTATCTGTATCTTAAAATCAAAAAATAAATAGAAATCAAGTCATATGAAAGTTCCCAAAGCGTAATTCATGGGTCACTTAAAGTCTAAGCAAAAAAGTAAATCAAAAATAAAATAAAATCAAAATGACACACTAATGCCTGGGGGGGCTGATCTGGAGGGGAGGAAATAGGAAAGCAGGTTAAATAGAGGTGACAAAAATGTGGTGTGCAGCAACAAAATGAAGCTAAATAAAATTGTGAAACGTAGAAGCGTGAGCTTGTAAACAAGGTTGTGAGCGTCTTAAAAAGTAAGTGTTAACAATAGTATGTAATATTAAACACGCCTAAAAGGGGGGTTAGGTGGGTTATAAACTTACAAAGACTACAAGTGATGAAGTTTATGTCTGGTCCTGAGGTCCCTTTTAAGTGAGTTAGTTTCGTATAAAAGGTTTTTAAGCAAAGCAATGTTCTGTCACAGATCTGAGTGCTATAGACAATATTGTATAGGGCTTTTTATGTAAATAAACGTGGCGTTAGGCTGTTAAATGTGCTGGTTATAGGATGGTTACATAGCAATAATTACTATATTTGCCTTCTGGGCAAAAATTTTAATGAAATTAGTGTACGCTGGGTGAATAAATTAAGCTAGAATGTTGAGCTGTTAATTGAAAATCCCAGTAATTTGCTTAGGGTATAAGATTCTTATTCTCAAGCCAGATAGCCTGTCTCTTAAGTTGTGTTTAGTTGCTAATGTTAATATAACTGAGAGCTACAAATTCTTCCTAGCTTAGTTGTACGTGGGGGGATGGCCCAGTTGCTTTGATGAAGCTAAGCTCAAAAGTAGTTTATTGCTCTGAGGTGTTATAAAGAAGTATTATAGTACGTAGGACTTTGATTCCTAAAGAAAAAGTTAAAGCTTTTCTTTATAAACAATTTAAGAGGAGTTAATTAGTTTTAGGCTCATCTCACTGAGGTTTTTTAGAATTTATCTTTCTAAAGAAATGCACACGATTGCCTCATAAAAAGCTTACTTGAAGTAAAGTGGGGCAAATAAATTTTAGTACTTCTTGCATAAGGGTAAAGCGAAGAGGCCTGTGTGTAAAAGAAGAGCAACAAGACCCTGCGAAGCTTTATTTTAATTGAAGTTTTTGGGTTTGTTAACCCAAAAGCTTATGCATAGCTTTAAGGTCTCTTTTAAGCGAGCGAGTTTTTAGCTAAAGCAATACTTTGTGACGGATCTGTAATGACATAAATAATATTGTATAATAGGCTGATTAACTTATAAAAAGGGTTCTTTTTATGTAAATGAGTGTGTTGCTTAGTGATAGATTGTTGAATGTGTTGGGCACTAGAGAGGCTGTATGAGAGTGCTTAGGCAGGGGTTTGCTGCAAAAAAAGGCTTACTGTTAAGGGGTGTGTGAGATGGTTTTTTTTCATATAAAAACTGAGTGTTTAGAATAGACGTTGGAGGAGGGGACTTATGTCAGGGCGGAGGGGGTGACACTGTTAGGGTGCTCCCATTACCTGAAACTATTTCAGCTGTTGGAGATGCTGTTGTGAATGGTGTCGCTGAAGTTGTTCCTGATAATCAGGAGGAAGGGGGCCC
>NW_026963426.1:0-22706 GCF_036588685.1 Mytilus trossulus
AAACTATACAATACATAACATAAAATAATATAGAAAAAGTATTAGAGAATATTTTACTGGGGCTGTTTCTCAGACTATAGAAGGAGCTATTTTTCTATTTTAATTTTCTCCCCGAAATGGGGAGTGAGCCGATCCTGGAGGTACTGCAATACCAGGCCAACTCGTGGCAAGAGCGGTGCAAGCACCTAACATCTCACCTAGTTTGCAAAAATCAGTTTTAATATCGAAGTACCCACATGGGGTACGTATCAGATATTAAGCTGATAAGAACAGATACTACACTTTGATCTTAGCCCAAAAGGCCGAGAAGCGATACTCAAATGTTTCCGAGTTTCCAAAGCCTATAATCCTATGTCTTACTCAGACACGGTGTTTTAATTTAAAACAAGCTACACAAATTTTGCAAATGTATATACAAAAAGCACACGAAACACGAGATCTTGCTTTGCTTTAATTACCCAACAGCATGAAACGATTTCTGCATGACAAAACTGGTGTGAAAATAAAAAAAGCGGCTTGTGAAATACGGCAAGTCGCAATAAAAGGGAGAATGCATTTTTAAACGTATGTCATACGTATACGTATTCGTATTTAATCTTAATCGAACAAAACAACATGACAATTTTAATTCATTCTATGTCCGACGAACGCAGATTTCAAAGCCTTGAAAATTTCATTGATCACAAAATAAATTCAACGCTTTTTCACAATCAGCACGGACTTTTCACTCTGTCGTTTAAATAAAAAACACACAAACAGTTCATCTGTTCTATTTTTAAAGGAATTAACCGGTACAGCTATGTTTAAATTATTTTAAAAGGAGGAAAAACTTACCGGCCGACTGTAGTTTCCATCGTTTGCCCTCGTTCTGAGGCGACGTCGCTATTAACGATGATTGAAACAGTAGAAGGGGACGTAATTCTTTTCCCCGCGTTTTCCGTAACGCTAAAAATTTATATAGAGTTTGTTTTAAAGGAACGAGAATACATTATTACACTGACATATGCTGTTATGAATACAAGCGAGAGAGAGAAAGAGAAAAAAAAAAACCCATCACATTATTAGAAAAGAAAAAAATACTTTTCAGAGAACAGACATAAACAAATAAAATAATATGCGATTTATTTTACATGCGCGAGAGTAGAATTAATTTACAACAATGAGTAAAACTATACAATACATAACATAAAATAATATAGAAAAAGTATTAGAGAATATTTTACTGGGGCTGTTTCTCAGACTATAGAAGGAGCTATTTTTCTATTTTAATTTTCTCCCCGAAATGGGGAGTGAGCCGATCCTGGAGGTACTGCAATACCAGGCCAACTCGTGGCAAGAGCGGTGCAAGCACCTAACATCTCACCTAGTTGCAAAAATCAGTTTAATATCGAAGTACCCACATGGGGTACGTATCAGATATTAAGCTGATAAGAACAGATACTACACTTTGATCTTAGCCAAAAGGCCGAGAAGCGATACTCAAATGTTTCCGAGTTTCCAAAGCCTATAAATCCTATGTCTTACTCAGGACACGGTGTTTTAATTTTAAAACAAGCTACACAAATTTTGCAAATGTATATACAAAAAGCACACGAAACACGAGATCTTGCTTTGCTTTAATTACCCAACAGCATGAAACGATTTCTGCATGACAAAACTGGTGTGAAAATAAAAAAAGCGGCTTGTGAAATACGGCAAGTCGCAATAAAAGGGAGAATGCATTTTTAAACGTATGTCATACGTATACGTATTCGTATTTAATCTTAATCGAACAAAACAACATGACAATTTTAATTCATTCTATGTCCGACGAACGCAGATTTCAAAGCCTTGAAAATTTCATTGATCACAAAATAAATTCAACGCTTTTCACAATCAGCACGGACTTTTCACTCTGTCGTTTAAATAAAAAACACACAAACAGTTCATCTGTTCTATTTTTTAAAGGAATTAACGGTACAGCTATGTTTAAATTAATTTTAAAAGGAGGAAAAAACTTACCGGCCGACTGTAGTTTCCATCGTTTGCCCTCGTTCTGAGGCGACGTCGCTATTAACGATGATTGAAACAGTAGAAGGGGACGTATTCTTTTCCCGCGTTTTTCCGTAACGCTAAAAATTTATATAGAGTTTGTTTAAAGGAACGAGAATACATTATTACACTGACATATGCTGTTATGAATACAAGCGAGAGAGAGAAAGAGAAAAAAAAAAACCCATCACATTATTAGAAAAGAAAAAAATACTTTTCAGAGAACAGACATAAACAAATAAAATAATATGCGATTTATTTTACATGCGCGAGAAGTAGAATTAATTTACAACAATGAGTAAAACTATACAATACATAACATAAAATATATAGAAAAAGTATTAGAGAATATTTTACTGGGGCTGTTTCTCAGACTATAGAAGGAGCTATTTTTCTATTTTAATTTTCTCCCCGAAATGGGAGTGAGCCGATCCTGGAGGTACTGCAATACCAGGCCAACTCGTGGCAAGAGCGGTGCAAGCACCTAACATCTCACCTAGTTGCAAAAATCAGTTTAATATCGAAGTACCCACATGGGGTACGTATCAGATATTAAGCTGATAAGAACAGATACTACACTTTGATCTTAGCCAAAAGGCCGAGAAGCGATACTCAAATGTTTCCGAGTTTCCAAAGCCTATAAATCCTATGTCTTACTCAGACACGGTGTTTTAATTTTAAAACAAGCTACACAAATTTTGCAAATGTATATACAAAAAGCACACGAAACACGAGATCTTGCTTTGCTTTAATTACCCAACAGCATGAAACGATTTCTGCATGACAAAACTGGTGTGAAAATAAAAAAAAGCGGCTTGTGAAATACGGCAAGTCGCAATAAAAGGGAGAATGCATTTTTAAACGTATGTCATACGTATACGTATTCGTATTTAATCTTAATCGAACAAAACAACATGACAATTTTAATTCATTCTATGTCCGACGAACGCAGATTTCAAGCCTTGAAAATTTCATTGATCACAAAATAAATTCAACGCTTTTTCACAATCAGCACGGACTTTTCACTCTGTCGTTTAAATAAAAAACACACAAACAGTTCATCTGTTCTATTTTTAAAGGAATTAACCGGTACAGCTATGTTTAAATTAATTTTAAAAGGAGGAAAAAACTTACCGGCCGACTGTAGTTTCCATCGTTTGCCCTCGTTCTGAGGCGACGTCGCTATTAACGATGATTGAAACAGTAGAAGGGGACGTAATTCTTTTCCCCGCGTTTTTCCGTAACGCTAAAAATTTATATAGAGTTTGTTTTAAAGGAACGAGAATACATTATTACACTGACATATGCTGTTATGAATACAAGCGAGAGAGAGAAAGAGAAAAAAAAAAACCCATCACATTATTAGAAAAGAAAAAAATACTTTTCAGAGAACAGACATAAACAAATAAAATAATATGCGATTTATTTTACATGCGCGAGAAGTAGAATTAATTTACAACAATGAGTAAAACTATACAATACATAACATAAAATAATATAGAAAAAGTATTAGAGAATATTTTACTGGGGCTGTTTCTCAGACTATAGAAGGAGCTATTTTTCTATTTTAATTTTCTCCCCGAAATGGGGAGTGAGCCGATCCTGGAGGTACTGCAATACCAGGCCAACTCGTGGCAAGAGCGGTGCAAGCACCTAACATCTCACCTAGTTGCAAAAATCAGTTTAATATCGAAGTACCCACATGGGGTACGTATCAGATATTAAGCTGATAAGAACAGATACTACACTTTGATCTTAGCCAAAAGGCCGAGAAGCGATACTCAAATGTTTCCGAGTTTCCAAAGCCTATAAATCCTATGTCTTACTCAGACACGGTGTAATTTTAAAACAAGCTACACAAATTTTGCAAATGTATATACAAAAAGCACACGAAACACGAGATCTTGCTTTGCTTTAATTACCCAACAGCATGAAACGATTTCTGCATGACAAAACTGGTGTGAAAATAAAAAAAGCGGCTTGTGAAATACGGCAAGTCGCAATAAAAGGGAGAATGCATTTTTAAACGTATGTCATACGTATACGTATTCGTATTTAATCTTAATCGAACAAAACAACATGACAATTTTAATTCATTCTATGTCCGACGAACGCAGATTTCAAAGCCTTGAAAATTTCATTGATCACAAAATAAATTCAACGCTTTTTCACAATCAGCACGGACTTTTCACTCTGTCGTTTAAATAAAAAACACACAAACAGTTCATCTGTTCTATTTTTTAAAGGAATTAACCGGTACAGCTATGTTTAAATTAATTTTAAAAGGAGGAAAAAACTTACCGGCCGACTGTAGTTTCCATCGTTTGCCCTCGTTCTGAGGCGACGTCGCTATTAACGATGATTGAAACAGTAGAAGGGGACGTAATTCTTTTCCCCGCGTTTTTCCGTAACGCTAAAAATTTATATAGAGTTTGTTTTAAAGGAACGAGAATACATTATTACACTGACATATGCTGTTATGAATACAAGCGAGAGAGAGAAAGAGAAAAAAAAAAACCCATCACATTATTAGAAAAGAAAAAAATACTTTTCAGAGAACAGACATAAACAAATAAAATAATATGCGATTTATTTTACATGCGCGAGAAGTAGAATTAATTTACAACAATGAGTAAAACTATACAATACATAACATAAAATAATATAGAAAAAGTATTAGAGAATATTTTACTGGGGCTGTTTCTCAGACTATAGAAGGAGCTATTTTTCTATTTTAATTTTCTCCCCGAAATGGGGAGTGAGCCGATCCTGGAGGTACTGCAATACCAGGCCAACTCGTGGCAAGAGCGGTGCAAGCACCTAACATCTCACCTAGTTGCAAAAATCAGTTTAATATCGAAGTACCCACATGGGGTACGTATCAGATATTAAGCTGATAAGAACAGATACTACACTTTGATCTTAGCCAAAAGGCCGAGAAGCGATACTCAAATGTTTCCGAGTTTCCAAAGCCTATAAATCCTATGTCTTACTCAGACACGGTGTTTTAATTTTAAAACAAGCTACACAAATTTTGCAAATGTATATACAAAAAGCACACGAAACACGAGATCTTGCTTTGCTTTAATTACCCAACAGCATGAAACGATTTCTGCATGACAAAACTGGTGTGAAAATAAAAAAAGCGGCTTGTGAAATACGGCAAGTCGCAATAAAAGGGAGAATGCATTTTTAAACGTATGTCATACGTATACGTATTCGTATTTAATCTTAATCGAACAAAACAACATGACAATTTTAATTCATTCTATGTCCGACGAACGCAGATTTCAAAGCCTTGAAAATTTCATTGATCACAAAATAAATTCAACGCTTTTTCACAATCAGCACGGACTTTTCACTCTGTCGTTTAAATAAAAAACACACAAACAGTTCATCTGTTCTATTTTTTAAAGGAATTAACCGGTACAGCTATGTTTAAATTAATTTTAAAAGGAGGAAAAAACTTACCGGCCGACTGTAGTTTCCATCGTTTGCCCTCGTTCTGAGGCGACGTCGCTATTAACGATGATTGAAACAGTAGAAGGGGACGTAATTCTTTTCCCCGCGTTTTTCCGTAACGCTAAAAATTTATATAGAGTTTGTTTTAAAGGAACGAGAATACATTATTACACTGACATATGCTGTTATGAATACAAGCGAGAGAGAGAAAGAGAAAAAAAAAAACCCATCACATTATTAGAAAAGAAAAAAATACTTTTCAGAGAACAGACATAAACAAATAAAATAATATGCGATTTATTTTACATGCGCGAGAAGTAGAATTAATTTACAACAATGAGTAAAACTATACAATACATAACATAAAATAATATAGAAAAAGTATTAGAGAATATTTTACTGGGGCTGTTTCTCAGACTATAGAAGGAGCTATTTTTCTATTTTAATTTTCTCCCCGAAATGGGGAGTGAGCCGATCCTGGAGGTACTGCAATACCAGGCCAACTCGTGGCAAGAGCGGTGCAAGCACCTAACATCTCACCTAGTTGCAAAAATCAGTTTAATATCGAAGTACCCACATGGGGTACGTATCAGATATTAAGCTGATAAGAACAGATACTACACTTTGATCTTAGCCAAAAGGCCGAGAAGCGATACTCAAATGTTTCCGAGTTTCCAAAGCCTATAAATCCTATGTCTTACTCAGACACGGTGTTTTAATTTTAAAACAAGCTACACAAATTTTGCAAATGTATATACAAAAAGCACACGAAACACGAGATCTTGCTTTGCTTTAATTACCCAACAGCATGAAACGATTTCTGCATGACAAAACTGGTGTGAAAATAAAAAAAGCGGCTTGTGAAATACGGCAAGTCGCAATAAAAGGGAGAATGCATTTTTAAACGTATGTCATACGTATACGTATTCGTATTTAATCTTAATCGAACAAAACAACATGACAATTTTAATTCATTCTATGTCCGACGAACGCAGATTTCAAAGCCTTGAAAATTTCATTGATCACAAAATAAATTCAACGCTTTTTCACAATCAGCACGGACTTTTCACTCTGTCGTTTAAATAAAAAACACACAAACAGTTCATCTGTTCTATTTTTTAAAGGAATTAACCGGTACAGCTATGTTTAAATTAATTTTAAAAGGAGGAAAAAACTTACCGGCCGACTGTAGTTTCCATCGTTTGCCCTCGTTCTGAGGCGACGTCGCTATTAACGATGATTGAAACAGTAGAAGGGGACGTAATTCTTTTCCCCGCGTTTTTCCGTAACGCTAAAAATTTATATAGAGTTTGTTTTAAAGGAACGAGAATACATTATTACACTGACATATGCTGTTATGAATACAAGCGAGAGAGAGAAAGAGAAAAAAAAAAACCCATCACATTATTAGAAAAGAAAAAAATACTTTTCAGAGAACAGACATAAACAAATAAAATAATATGCGATTTATTTTACATGCGCGAGAAGTAGAATTAATTTACAACAATGAGTAAAACTATACAATACATAACATAAAATAATATAGAAAAAGTATTAGAGAATATTTTACTGGGGCTGTTTCTCAGACTATAGAAGGAGCTATTTTTCTATTTTAATTTTCTCCCCGAAATGGGGAGTGAGCCGATCCTGGAGGTACTGCAATACCAGGCCAACTCGTGGCAAGAGCGGTGCAAGCACCTAACATCTCACCTAGTTGCAAAAATCAGTTTAATATCGAAGTACCCACATGGGTACGTATCAGATATTAAGCTGATAAGAACAGATACTACACTTTGATCTTAGCCAAAAGGCCGAGAAGCGATACTCAAATGTTTCCGAGTTTCCAAAGCCTATAAATCCTATGTCTTACTCAGACACGGTGTTTTAATTTTAAAACAAGCTACACAAATTTTGCAAATGTATATACAAAAAGCACACGAAACACGAGATCTTGCTTTGCTTTAATTACCCAACAGCATGAAACGATTTCTGCATGACAAAACTGGTGTGAAAATAAAAAAAGCGGCTTGTGAAATACGGCAAGTCGCAATAAAAGGGAGAATGCATTTTTAAACGTATGTCATACGTATACGTATTCGTATTTAATCTTAATCGAACAAAACAACATGACAATTTTAATTCATTCTATGTCCGACGAACGCAGATTTCAAAGCCTTGAAAATTTCATTGATCACAAAATAAATTCAACGCTTTTTCACAATCAGCACGGACTTTTCACTCTGTCGTTTAAATAAAAAACACACAAACAGTTCATCTGTTCTATTTTTTAAAGGAATTAACCGGTACAGCTATGTTTAAATTAATTTTAAAAGGAGGAAAAAACTTACCGGCCGACTGTAGTTTCCATCGTTTGCCCTCGTTCTGAGGCGACGTCGCTATTAACGATGATTGAAACAGTAGAAGGGGACGTAATTCTTTTCCCCGCGTTTTTCCGTAACGCTAAAAATTTATATAGAGTTTGTTTTAAAGGAACGAGAATACATTATTACACTGACATATGCTGTTATGAATACAAGCGAGAGAGAGAAAGAGAAAAAAAAAAACCCATCACATTATTAGAAAAGAAAAAAATACTTTTCAGAGAACAGACATAAACAAATAAAATAATATGCGATTTATTTTACATGCGCGAGAAGTAGAATTAATTTACAACAATGAGTAAAACTATACAATACATAACATAAAATAATATAGAAAAAGTATTAGAGAATATTTTACTGGGGCTGTTTCTCAGACTATAGAAGGAGCTATTTTTCTATTTTAATTTTCTCCCCGAAATGGGGAGTGAGCCGATCCTGGAGGTACTGCAATACCAGGCCAACTCGTGGCAAGAGCGGTGCAAGCACCTAACATCTCACCTAGTTGCAAAAATCAGTTTAATATCGAAGTACCCACATGGGGTACGTATCAGATATTAAGCTGATAAGAACAGATACTACACTTTGATCTTAGCCAAAAGGCCGAGAAGCGATACTCAAATGTTTCCGAGTTTCCAAAGCCTATAAATCCTATGTCTTACTCAGACACGGTGTTTTAATTTTAAAACAAGCTACACAAATTTTGCAAATGTATATACAAAAAGCACACGAAACACGAGATCTTGCTTTGCTTTAATTACCCAACAGCATGAAACGATTTCTGCATGACAAAACTGGTGTGAAAATAAAAAAAGCGGCTTGTGAAATACGGCAAGTCGCAATAAAAGGGAGAATGCATTTTTAAACGTATGTCATACGTATACGTATTCGTATTTAATCTTAATCGAACAAAACAACATGACAATTTTAATTCATTCTATGTCCGACGAACGCAGATTTCAAAGCCTTGAAAATTTCATTGATCACAAAATAAATTCAACGCTTTTTCACAATCAGCACGGACTTTTCACTCTGTCGTTTAAATAAAAAACACACAAACAGTTCATCTGTTCTATTTTTTAAAGGAATTAACCGGTACAGCTATGTTTAAATTAATTTTAAAAGGAGGAAAAAACTTACCGGCCGACTGTAGTTTCCATCGTTTGCCCTCGTTCTGAGGCGACGTCGCTATTAACGATGATTGAAACAGTAGAAGGGGACGTAATTCTTTTCCCCGCGTTTTTCCGTAACGCTAAAAATTTATATAGAGTTTGTTTTAAAGGAACGAGAATACATTATTACACTGACATATGCTGTTATGAATACAAGCGAGAGAGAGAAAGAGAAAAAAAAAAACCCATCACATTATTAGAAAAGAAAAAAATACTTTTCAGAGAACAGACATAAACAAATAAAATAATATGCGATTTATTTTACATGCGCGAGAAGTAGAATTAATTTACAACAATGAGTAAAACTATACAATACATAACATAAAATAATATAGAAAAAGTATTAGAGAATATTTTACTGGGGCTGTTTCTCAGACTATAGAAGGAGCTATTTTTCTATTTTAATTTTCTCCCCGAAATGGGGAGTGAGCCGATCCTGGAGGTACTGCAATACCAGGCCAACTCGTGGCAAGAGCGGTGCAAGCACCTAACATCTCACCTAGTTGCAAAAATCAGTTTAATATCGAAGTACCCACATGGGGTACGTATCAGATATTAAGCTGATAAGAACAGATACTACACTTTGATCTTAGCCAAAAGGCCGAGAAGCGATACTCAAATGTTTCCGAGTTTCCAAAGCCTATAAATCCTATGTCTTACTCAGACACGGTGTTTTAATTTTAAAACAAGCTACACAAATTTTGCAAATGTATATACAAAAAGCACACGAAACACGAGATCTTGCTTTGCTTTAATTACCCAACAGCATGAAACGATTTCTGCATGACAAAACTGGTGTGAAAATAAAAAAAGCGGCTTGTGAAATACGGCAAGTCGCAATAAAAGGGAGAATGCATTTTTAAACGTATGTCATACGTATACGTATTCGTATTTAATCTTAATCGAACAAAACAACATGACAATTTTAATTCATTCTATGTCCGACGAACGCAGATTTCAAAGCCTTGAAAATTTCATTGATCACAAAATAAATTCAACGCTTTTTCACAATCAGCACGGACTTTTCACTCTGTCGTTTAAATAAAAAACACACAAACAGTTCATCTGTTCTATTTTTTAAAGGAATTAACCGGTACAGCTATGTTTAAATTAATTTTAAAAGGAGGAAAAAACTTACCGGCCGACTGTAGTTTCCATCGTTTGCCCTCGTTCTGAGGCGACGTCGCTATTAACGATGATTGAAACAGTAGAAGGGGACGTAATTCTTTTCCCCGCGTTTTTCCGTAACGCTAAAAATTTATATAGAGTTTGTTTTAAAGGAACGAGAATACATTATTACACTGACATATGCTGTTATGAATACAAGCGAGAGAGAGAAAGAGAAAAAAAAAAACCCATCACATTATTAGAAAAGAAAAAAATACTTTTCAGAGAACAGACATAAACAAATAAAATAATATGCGATTTATTTTACATGCGCGAGAAGTAGAATTAATTTACAACAATGAGTAAAACTATACAATACATAACATAAAATAATATAGAAAAAGTATTAGAGAATATTTTACTGGGGCTGTTTCTCAGACTATAGAAGGAGCTATTTTTCTATTTTAATTTTCTCCCCGAAATGGGGAGTGAGCCGATCCTGGAGGTACTGCAATACCAGGCCAACTCGTGGCAAGAGCGGTGCAAGCACCTAACATCTCACCTAGTTGCAAAAATCAGTTTAATATCGAAGTACCCACATGGGGTACGTATCAGATATTAAGCTGATAAGAACAGATACTACACTTTGATCTTAGCCAAAAGGCCGAGAAGCGATACTCAAATGTTTCCGAGTTTCCAAAGCCTATAAATCCTATGTCTTACTCAGACACGGTGTTTTAATTTTAAAACAAGCTACACAAATTTTGCAAATGTATATACAAAAAGCACACGAAACACGAGATCTTGCTTTGCTTTAATTACCCAACAGCATGAAACGATTTCTGCATGACAAAACTGGTGTGAAAATAAAAAAAGCGGCTTGTGAAATACGGCAAGTCGCAATAAAAGGGAGAATGCATTTTTAAACGTATGTCATACGTATACGTATTCGTATTTAATCTTAATCGAACAAAACAACATGACAATTTTAATTCATTCTATGTCCGACGAACGCAGATTTCAAAGCCTTGAAAATTTCATTGATCACAAAATAAATTCAACGCTTTTTCACAATCAGCACGGACTTTTCACTCTGTCGTTTAAATAAAAAACACACAAACAGTTCATCTGTTCTATTTTTTAAAGGAATTAACCGGTACAGCTATGTTTAAATTAATTTTAAAAGGAGGAAAAAACTTACCGGCCGACTGTAGTTTCCATCGTTTGCCCTCGTTCTGAGGCGACGTCGCTATTAACGATGATTGAAACAGTAGAAGGGGACGTAATTCTTTTCCCCGCGTTTTTCCGTAACGCTAAAAATTTATATAGAGTTTGTTTTAAAGGAACGAGAATACATTATTACACTGACATATGCTGTTATGAATACAAGCGAGAGAGAGAAAGAGAAAAAAAAAAACCCATCACATTATTAGAAAAGAAAAAAAATACTTTTCAGAGAACAGACATAAACAAATAAAATAATATGCGATTTATTTTACATGCGCGAGAAGTAGAATTAATTTACAACAATGAGTAAAACTATACAATACATAACATAAAATAATATAGAAAAAGTATTAGAGAATATTTTACTGGGGCTGTTTCTCAGACTATAGAAGGAGCTATTTTTCTATTTTAATTTTCTCCCCGAAATGGGGAGTGAGCCGATCCTGGAGGTACTGCAATACCAGGCCAACTCGTGGCAAGAGCGGTGCAAGCACCTAACATCTCACCTAGTTGCAAAAATCAGTTTAATATCGAAGTACCCACATGGGGTACGTATCAGATATTAAGCTGATAAGAACAGATACTACACTTTGATCTTAGCCAAAAGGCCGAGAAGCGATACTCAAATGTTTCCGAGTTTCCAAAGCCTATAAATCCTATGTCTTACTCAGACACGGTGTTTTAATTTTAAAACAAGCTACACAAATTTTGCAAATGTATATACAAAAAGCACACGAAACACGAGATCTTGCTTTGCTTTAATTACCCAACAGCATGAAACGATTTCTGCATGACAAAACTGGTGTGAAAATAAAAAAAGCGGCTTGTGAAATACGGCAAGTCGCAATAAAAGGGAGAATGCATTTTTAAACGTATGTCATACGTATACGTATTCGTATTTAATCTTAATCGAACAAAACAACATGACAATTTTAATTCATTCTATGTCCGACGAACGCAGATTTCAAAGCCTTGAAAATTTCATTGATCACAAAATAAATTCAACGCTTTTTCACAATCAGCACGGACTTTTCACTCTGTCGTTTAAATAAAAAACACACAAACAGTTCATCTGTTCTATTTTTTAAAGGAATTAACCGGTACAGCTATGTTTAAATTAATTTTAAAAGGAGGAAAAAACTTACCGGCCGACTGTAGTTTCCATCGTTTGCCCTCGTTCTGAGGCGACGTCGCTATTAACGATGATTGAAACAGTAGAAGGGGACGTAATTCTTTTCCCCGCGTTTTTCCGTAACGCTAAAAATTTATATAGAGTTTGTTTTAAAGGAACGAGAATACATTATTACACTGACATATGCTGTTATGAATACAAGCGAGAGAGAGAAAGAGAAAAAAAAAAACCCATCACATTATTAGAAAAGAAAAAAATACTTTTCAGAGAACAGACATAAACAAATAAAATAATATGCGATTTATTTTACATGCGCGAGAAGTAGAATTAATTTACAACAATGAGTAAAACTATACAATACATAACATAAAATAATATAGAAAAAGTATTAGAGAATATTTTACTGGGGCTGTTTCTCAGACTATAGAAGGAGCTATTTTTCTATTTTAATTTTCTCCCCGAAATGGGGAGTGAGCCGATCCTGGAGGTACTGCAATACCAGGCCAACTCGTGGCAAGAGCGGTGCAAGCACCTAACATCTCACCTAGTTGCAAAAATCAGTTTAATATCGAAGTACCCACATGGGGTACGTATCAGATATTAAGCTGATAAGAACAGATACTACACTTTGATCTTAGCCAAAAGGCCGAGAAGCGATACTCAAATGTTTCCGAGTTTCCAAAGCCTATAAATCCTATGTCTTACTCAGACACGGTGTTTTAATTTTAAAACAAGCTACACAAATTTTGCAAATGTATATACAAAAAGCACACGAAACACGAGATCATGCTTTGCTTTAATTACCCAACAGCATGAAACGATTTCTGCATGACAAAACTGGTGTGAAAATAAAAAAAGCGGCTTGTGAAATACGGCAAGTCGCAATAAAAGGGAGAATGCATTTTTAAACGTATGTCATACGTATACGTATTCGTATTTAATCTTAATCGAACAAAACAACATGACAATTTTAATTCATTCTATGTCCGACGAACGCAGATTTCAAAGCCTTGAAAATTTCATTGATCACAAAATAAATTCAACGCTTTTTCACAATCAGCACGGACTTTTCACTCTGTCGTTTAAATAAAAAACACACAAACAGTTCATCTGTTCTATTTTTTAAAGGAATTAACCGGTACAGCTATGTTTAAATTAATTTTAAAAGGAGGAAAAAACTTACCGGCCGACTGTAGTTTCCATCGTTTGCCCTCGTTCTGAGGCGACGTCGCTATTAACGATGATTGAAACAGTAGAAGGGGACGTAATTCTTTTCCCCGCGTTTTTCCGTAACGCTAAAAATTTATATAGAGTTTGTTTTAAAGGAACGAGAATACATTATTACACTGACATATGCTGTTATGAATACAAGCGAGAGAGAGAAAGAGAAAAAAAAAAACCCATCACATTATTAGAAAAGAAAAAAATACTTTTCAGAGAACAGACATAAACAAATAAAATAATATGCGATTTATTTTACATGCGCGAGAAGTAGAATTAATTTACAACAATGAGTAAAACTATACAATACATAACATAAAATAATATAGAAAAAGTATTAGAGAATATTTTACTGGGGCTGTTTCTCAGACTATAGAAGGAGCTATTTTTCTATTTTAATTTTCTCCCCGAAATGGGGAGTGAGCCGATCCTGGAGGTACTGCAATACCAGGCCAACTCGTGGCAAGAGCGGTGCAAGCACCTAACATCTCACCTAGTTGCAAAAATCAGTTTAATATCGAAGTACCCACATGGGGTACGTATCAGATATTAAGCTGATAAGAACAGATACTACACTTTGATCTTAGCCAAAAGGCCGAGAAGCGATACTCAAATGTTTCCGAGTTTCCAAAGCCTATAAATCCTATGTCTTACTCAGACACGGTGTTTTAATTTTAAAACAAGCTACACAAATTTTGCAAATGTATATACAAAAAGCACACGAAACACGAGATCTTGCTTTGCTTTAATTACCCAACAGCATGAAACGATTTCTGCATGACAAAACTGGTGTGAAAATAAAAAAAGCGGCTTGTGAAATACGGCAAGTCGCAATAAAAGGGAGAATGCATTTTTAAACGTATGTCATACGTATACGTATTCGTATTTAATCTTAATCGAACAAAACAACATGACAATTTTAATTCATTCTATGTCCGACGAACGCAGATTTCAAAGCCTTGAAAATTTCATTGATCACAAAATAAATTCAACGCTTTTTCACAATCAGCACGGACTTTTCACTCTGTCGTTTAAATAAAAAACACACAAACAGTTCATCTGTTCTATTTTTTAAAGGAATTAACCGGTACAGCTATGTTTAAATTAATTTTAAAAGGAGGAAAAAACTTACCGGCCGACTGTAGTTTCCATCGTTTGCCCTCGTTCTGAGGCGACGTCGCTATTAACGATGATTGAAACAGTAGAAGGGGACGTAATTCTTTTCCCCGCGTTTTTCCGTAACGCTAAAAATTTATATAGAGTTTGTTTTAAAGGAACGAGAATACATTATTACACTGACATATGCTGTTATGAATACAAGCGAGAGAGAGAAAGAGAAAAAAAAAAACCCATCACATTATTAGAAAAGAAAAAAATACTTTTCAGAGAACAGACATAAACAAATAAAATAATATGCGATTTATTTTACATGCGCGAGAAGTAGAATTAATTTACAACAATGAGTAAAACTATACAATACATAACATAAAATAATATAGAAAAAGTATTAGAGAATATTTTACTGGGGCTGTTTCTCAGACTATAGAAGGAGCTATTTTTCTATTTTAATTTTCTCCCCGAAATGGGGAGTGAGCCGATCCTGGAGGTACTGCAATACCAGGCCAACTCGTGGCAAGAGCGGTGCAAGCACCTAACATCTCACCTAGTTGCAAAAATCAGTTTAATATCGAAGTACCCACATGGGGTACGTATCAGATATTAAGCTGATAAGAACAGATACTACACTTTGATCTTAGCCAAAAGGCCGAGAAGCGATACTCAAATGTTTCCGAGTTTCCAAAGCCTATAAATCCTATGTCTTACTCAGACACGGTGTTTTAATTTTAAAACAAGCTACACAAATTTTGCAAATGTATATACAAAAAGCACACGAAACACGAGATCTTGCTTTGCTTTAATTACCCAACAGCATGAAACGATTTCTGCATGACAAAACTGGTGTGAAAATAAAAAAAGCGGCTTGTGAAATACGGCAAGTCGCAATAAAAGGGAGAATGCATTTTTAAACGTATGTCATACGTATACGTATTCGTATTTAATCTTAATCGAACAAAACAACATGACAATTTTAATTCATTCTATGTCCGACGAACGCAGATTTCAAAGCCTTGAAAATTTCATTGATCACAAAATAAATTCAACGCTTTTTCACAATCAGCACGGACTTTTCACTCTGTCGTTTAAATAAAAAACACACAAACAGTTCATCTGTTCTATTTTTTAAAGGAATTAACCGGTACAGCTATGTTTAAATTAATTTTAAAAGGAGGAAAAAACTTACCGGCCGACTGTAGTTTCCATCGTTTGCCCTCGTTCTGAGGCGACGTCGCTATTAACGATGATTGAAACAGTAGAAGGGGACGTAATTCTTTTCCCCGCGTTTTTCCGTAACGCTAAAAATTTATATAGAGTTTGTTTTAAAGGAACGAGAATACATTATTACACTGACATATGCTGTTATGAATACAAGCGAGAGAGAGAAAGAGAAAAAAAAAAACCCATCACATTATTAGAAAAGAAAAAAATACTTTTCAGAGAACAGACATAAACAAATAAAATAATATGCGATTTATTTTACATGCGCGAGAAGTAGAATTAATTTACAACAATGAGTAAAACTATACAATACATAACATAAAATAATATAGAAAAAGTATTAGAGAATATTTTACTGGGGCTGTTTCTCAGACTATAGAAGGAGCTATTTTTCTATTTTAATTTTCTCCCCGAAATGGGGAGTGAGCCGATCCTGGAGGTACTGCAATACCAGGCCAACTCGTGGCAAGAGCGGTGCAAGCACCTAACATCTCACCTAGTTGCAAAAATCAGTTTAATATCGAAGTACCCACATGGGGTACGTATCAGATATTAAGCTGATAAGAACAGATACTACACTTTGATCTTAGCCAAAAGGCCGAGAAGCGATACTCAAATGTTTCCGAGTTTCCAAAGCCTATAAATCCTATGTCTTACTCAGACACGGTGTTTTAATTTTAAAACAAGCTACACAAATTTTGCAAATGTATATACAAAAAGCACACGAAACACGAGATCTTGCTTTGCTTTAATTACCCAACAGCATGAAACGATTTCTGCATGACAAAACTGGTGTGAAAATAAAAAAAGCGGCTTGTGAAATACGGCAAGTCGCAATAAAAGGGAGAATGCATTTTTAAACGTATGTCATACGTATACGTATTCGTATTTAATCTTAATCGAACAAAACAACATGACAATTTTAATTCATTCTATGTCCGACGAACGCAGATTTCAAAGCCTTGAAAATTTCATTGATCACAAAATAAATTCAACGCTTTTTCACAATCAGCACGGACTTTTCACTCTGTCGTTTAAATAAAAAACACACAAACAGTTCATCTGTTCTATTTTTTAAAGGAATTAACCGGTACAGCTATGTTTAAATTAATTTTAAAAGGAGGAAAAAACTTACCGGCCGACTGTAGTTTCCATCGTTTGCCCTCGTTCTGAGGCGACGTCGCTATTAACGATGATTGAAACAGTAGAAGGGGACGTAATTCTTTTCCCCGCGTTTTTCCGTAACGCTAAAAATTTATATAGAGTTTGTTTTAAAGGAACGAGAATACATTATTACACTGACATATGCTGTTATGAATACAAGCGAGAGAGAGAAAGAGAAAAAAAAAAACCCATCACATTATTAGAAAAGAAAAAAATACTTTTCAGAGAACAGACATAAACAAATAAAATAATATGCGATTTATTTTACATGCGCGAGAAGTAGAATTAATTTACAACAATGAGTAAAACTATACAATACATAACATAAAATAATATAGAAAAAGTATTAGAGAATATTTTACTGGGGCTGTTTCTCAGACTATAGAAGGAGCTATTTTTCTATTTTAATTTTCTCCCCGAAATGGGGAGTGAGCCGATCCTGGAGGTACTGCAATACCAGGCCAACTCGTGGCAAGAGCGGTGCAAGCACCTAACATCTCACCTAGTTGCAAAAATCAGTTTAATATCGAAGTACCCACATGGGGTACGTATCAGATATTAAGCTGATAAGAACAGATACTACACTTTGATCTTAGCCAAAAGGCCGAGAAGCGATACTCAAATGTTTCCGAGTTTCCAAAGCCTATAAATCCTATGTCTTACTCAGACACGGTGTTTTAATTTTAAAACAAGCTACACAAATTTTGCAAATGTATATACAAAAAGCACACGAAACACGAGATCTTGCTTTGCTTTAATTACCCAACAGCATGAAACGATTTCTGCATGACAAAACTGGTGTGAAAATAAAAAAAGCGGCTTGTGAAATACGGCAAGTCGCAATAAAAGGGAGAATGCATTTTTAAACGTATGTCATACGTATACGTATTCGTATTTAATCTTAATCGAACAAAACAACATGACAATTTTAATTCATTCTATGTCCGACGAACGCAGATTTCAAAGCCTTGAAAATTTCATTGATCACAAAATAAATTCAACGCTTTTTCACAATCAGCACGGACTTTTCACTCTGTCGTTTAAATAAAAAACACACAAACAGTTCATCTGTTCTATTTTTTAAAGGAATTAACCGGTACAGCTATGTTTAAATTAATTTTAAAAGGAGGAAAAAACTTACCGGCCGACTGTAGTTTCCATCGTTTGCCCTCGTTCTGAGGCGACGTCGCTATTAACGATGATTGAAACAGTAGAAGGGGACGTAATTCTTTTCCCCGCGTTTTTCCGTAACGCTAAAAATTTATATAGAGTTTGTTTTAAAGGAACGAGAATACATTATTACACTGACATATGCTGTTATGAATACAAGCGAGAGAGAGAAAGAGAAAAAAAAAAACCCATCACATTATTAGAAAAGAAAAAAATACTTTTCAGAGAACAGACATAAACAAATAAAATAATATGCGATTTATTTTACATGCGCGAGAAGTAGAATTAATTTACAACAATGAGTAAAACTATACAATACATAACATAAAATAATATAGAAAAAGTATTAGAGAATATTTTACTGGGGCTGTTTCTCAGACTATAGAAGGAGCTATTTTTCTATTTTAATTTTCTCCCCGAAATGGGGAGTGAGCCGATCCTGGAGGTACTGCAATACCAGGCCAACTCGTGGCAAGAGCGGTGCAAGCACCTAACATCTCACCTAGTTGCAAAAATCAGTTTAATATCGAAGTACCCACATGGGGTACGTATCAGATATTAAGCTGATAAGAACAGATACTACACTTTGATCTTAGCCAAAAGGCCGAGAAGCGATACTCAAATGTTTCCGAGTTTCCAAAGCCTATAAATCCTATGTCTTACTCAGACACGGTGTTTTAATTTTAAAACAAGCTACACAAATTTTGCAAATGTATATACAAAAAGCACACGAAACACGAGATCTTGCTTTGCTTTAATTACCCAACAGCATGAAACGATTTCTGCATGACAAAACTGGTGTGAAAATAAAAAAAGCGGCTTGTGAAATACGGCAAGTCGCAATAAAAGGGAGAATGCATTTTTAAACGTATGTCATACGTATACGTATTCGTATTTAATCTTAATCGAACAAAACAACATGACAATTTTAATTCATTCTATGTCCGACGAACGCAGATTTCAAAGCCTTGAAAATTTCATTGATCACAAAATAAATTCAACGCTTTTTCACAATCAGCACGGACTTTTCACTCTGTCGTTTAAATAAAAAACACACAAACAGTTCATCTGTTCTATTTTTTAAAGGAATTAACCGGTACAGCTATGTTTAAATTAATTTTAAAAGGAGGAAAAAACTTACCGGCCGACTGTAGTTTCCATCGTTTGCCCTCGTTCTGAGGCGACGTCGCTATTAACGATGATTGAAACAGTAGAAGGGGACGTAATTCTTTTCCCCGCGTTTTTCCGTAACGCTAAAAATTTATATAGAGTTTGTTTTAAAGGAACGAGAATACATTATTACACTGACATATGCTGTTATGAATACAAGCGAGAGAGAGAAAGAGAAAAAAAAAAACCCATCACATTATTAGAAAAGAAAAAAATACTTTTCAGAGAACAGACATAAACAAATAAAATAATATGCGATTTATTTTACATGCGCGAGAAGTAGAATTAATTTACAACAATGAGTAAAACTATACAATACATAACATAAAATAATATAGAAAAAGTATTAGAGAATATTTTACTGGGGCTGTTTCTCAGACTATAGAAGGAGCTATTTTTCTATTTTAATTTTCTCCCCGAAATGGGGAGTGAGCCGATCCTGGAGGTACTGCAATACCAGGCCAACTCGTGGCAAGAGCGGTGCAAGCACCTAACATCTCACCTAGTTGCAAAAATCAGTTTAATATCGAAGTACCCACATGGGGTACGTATCAGATATTAAGCTGATAAGAACAGATACTACACTTTGATCTTAGCCAAAAGGCCGAGAAGCGATACTCAAATGTTTCCGAGTTTCCAAAGCCTATAAATCCTATGTCTTACTCAGACACGGTGTTTTAATTTTAAAACAAGCTACACAAATTTTGCAAATGTATATACAAAAAGCACACGAAACACGAGATCTTGCTTTGCTTTAATTACCCAACAGCATGAAACGATTTCTGCATGACAAAACTGGTGTGAAAATAAAAAAAGCGGCTTGTGAAATACGGCAAGTCGCAATAAAAGGGAGAATGCATTTTTAAACGTATGTCATACGTATACGTATTCGTATTTAATCTTAATCGAACAAAACAACATGACAATTTTAATTCATTCTATGTCCGACGAACGCAGATTTCAAAGCCTTGAAAATTTCATTGATCACAAAATAAATTCAACGCTTTTTCACAATCAGCACGGACTTTTCACTCTGTCGTTTAAATAAAAAACACACAAACAGTTCATCTGTTCTATTTTTTAAAGGAATTAACCGGTACAGCTATGTTTAAATTAATTTTAAAAGGAGGAAAAAACTTACCGGCCGACTGTAGTTTCCATCGTTTGCCCTCGTTCTGAGGCGACGTCGCTATTAACGATGATTGAAACAGTAGAAGGGGACGTAATTCTTTTCCCCGCGTTTTTCCGTAACGCTAAAAATTTATATAGAGTTTGTTTTAAAGGAACGAGAATACATTATTACACTGACATATGCTGTTATGAATACAAGCGAGAGAGAGAAAGAGAAAAAAAAAAACCCATCACATTATTAGAAAAGAAAAAAATACTTTTCAGAGAACAGACATAAACAAATAAAATAATATGCGATTTATTTTACATGCGCGAGAAGTAGAATTAATTTACAACAATGAGTAAAACTATACAATACATAACATAAAATAATATAGAAAAAGTATTAGAGAATATTTTACTGGGGCTGTTTCTCAGACTATAGAAGGAGCTATTTTTCTATTTTAATTTTCTCCCCGAAATGGGGAGTGAGCCGATCCTGGAGGTACTGCAATACCAGGCCAACTCGTGGCAAGAGCGGTGCAAGCACCTAACATCTCACCTAGTTGCAAAAATCAGTTTAATATCGAAGTACCCACATGGGGTACGTATCAGATATTAAGCTGATAAGAACAGATACTACACTTTGATCTTAGCCAAAAGGCCGAGAAGCGATACTCAAATGTTTCCGAGTTTCCAAAGCCTATAAATCCTATGTCTTACTCAGACACGGTGTTTTAATTTTAAAACAAGCTACACAAATTTTGCAAATGTATATACAAAAAGCACACGAAACACGAGATCTTGCTTTGCTTTAATTACCCAACAGCATGAAACGATTTCTGCATGACAAAACTGGTGTGAAAATAAAAAAAGCGGCTTGTGAAATACGGCAAGTCGCAATAAAAGGGAGAATGCATTTTTAAACGTATGTCATACGTATACGTATTCGTATTTAATCTTAATCGAACAAAACAACATGACAATTTTAATTCATTCTATGTCCGACGAACGCAGATTTCAAAGCCTTGAAAATTTCATTGATCACAAAATAAATTCAACGCTTTTTCACAATCAGCACGGACTTTTCACTCTGTCGTTTAAATAAAAAACACACAAACAGTTCATCTGTTCTATTTTTTAAAGGAATTAACCGGTACAGCTATGTTTAAATTAATTTTAAAAGGAGGAAAAAACTTACCGGCCGACTGTAGTTTCCATCGTTTGCCCTCGTTCTGAGGCGACGTCGCTATTAACGATGATTGAAACAGTAGAAGGGGACGTAATTCTTTTCCCCGCGTTTTTCCGTAACGCTAAAAATTTATATAGAGTTTGTTTTAAAGGAACGAGAATACATTATTACACTGACATATGCTGTTATGAATACAAGCGAGAGAGAGAAAGAGAAAAAAAAAAAACCCATCACATTATTAGAAAAGAAAAAAATACTTTTCAGAGAACAGACATAAACAAATAAAATAATATGCGATTTATTTTACATGCGCGAGAAGTAGAATTAATTTACAACAATGAGTAAAACTATACAATACATAACATAAAATAATATAGAAAAAGTATTAGAGAATATTTTACTGGGGCTGTTTCTCAGACTATAGAAGGAGCTATTTTTCTATTTTAATTTTCTCCCCGAAATGGGGAGTGAGCCGATCCTGGAGGTACTGCAATACCAGGCCAACTCGTGGCAAGAGCGGTGCAAGCACCTAACATCTCACCTAGTTGCAAAAATCAGTTTAATATCGAAGTACCCACATGGGGTACGTATCAGATATTAAGCTGATAAGAACAGATACTACACTTTGATCTTAGCCAAAAGGCCGAGAAGCGATACTCAAATGTTTCCGAGTTTCCAAAGCCTATAAATCCTATGTCTTACTCAGACACGGTGTTTTAATTTTAAAACAAGCTACACAAATTTTGCAAATGTATATACAAAAAGCACACGAAACACGAGATCTTGCTTTGCTTTAATTACCCAACAGCATGAAACGATTTCTGCATGACAAA
>NW_026963427.1:7500-12500 GCF_036588685.1 Mytilus trossulus
TCATCGGGAAGCCGTACGTTAGACGCAGGCAAGCTACTGCGGGTCTCTCGACCATCGAGGCCGTCTGACTGTACCCTCGGTAAAAAAAAATTTACAAGGCTGAAATGTTCATCGGGAAGCCGCACGATAGACGCAGGCAGGCTACCGTGGGTCTCTCGACACATCGAGGCCGTCAAACTATACCCTCGGTAAAAAAATTTTAGAAGGGTGAAATTTTCATCGGGAAGCCGCACGTTAGACGCAGGCAGGCTACCGCGGGTCTCTCGACCATCGAAGCCGTCTAACTGTACCCGCGGTAAAAAAAATTTTACAAGGCTGAAATGTTCATCGGGAAGCCGTACGTTAGACGCAGGCAGGCTACTGCGGGTCTCTCGACCATCGAGGCCGTCTAACTGTACCCTCGGTAAAAAAAAATTTACAAGGCTGAAATGTTCATCGGGAAGCCGTACGTTAGACGCAGGCAGGCTATTGCGGGTCTCTCGACCATCGAGGCCGTCTAACTGTACCCTCGGTAAAAAAAAATTTACAAGGCTGAAATGTTCATCGGGAAGCCGCACGATAGACGCAGGCAGGCTACCGTGGGTCTCTCGACACATCGAGGCCGTCAAACTATACCCTCGGTAAAAAAATTTTAGAAGGGTGAAATTTTCATCGGGAAGCCGCACGTTAGACGCAGGCAGGCTACCGCGGGTCTCTCGACCATCGAAGCCGTCTAACTGTACCCGCGGTAAAAAAAATTTTACAAGGCTGAAATGTTCATCGGGAAGCCGTACGTTAGACGCAGGCAGGCTACTGCGGGTCTCTCGACCATCGAGGCCGTCTAACTGTACCCTCGGTAAAAAAAAATTTACAAGGCTGAAATGTTCATCGGGAAGCCGTACGTTAGACGCAGGCAGGCTATTGCGGGTCTCTCGACCATCGAGGCCGTCTAACTGTACCCTCGGTAAAAAAAAATTTACAAGGCTGAAATGTTCATCGGGAAGCCGCACGTAAGATGCGGACAGGCTACCGCGGGTCTCTCGACCATCGAGGCCTTCAAACTATACCCTCGGTAAAAAATTTTTACAAGGGTGAAATTTTCATCGGGAAGCCGCACGATAGACGCAGGCAGGCTACCGCGGGTCTCTCGACCATCGAGGCCGTCTAACTGTACCCTCGGTAAAAAAAAATTTACAAGGCTGAAATGTTCATCGGGAAGCCGCACGATAGACGCAGGCAGGCTACCGTGGGTCTCTCGACACATCGAGGCCGTCAAACTATACCCTCGGTAAAAAAAATTTAGAAGGGTGACATGTTCATCGGGAAGCCGCACGTTAGACGAGGCAGGCTACCGCGGGTCTCTCGACACATCGAGGCCGTCTAACTATACCCTCGGTAAAAAAATTTACAAGGCTGAAATGTTCATCGGGAAGCCGTACGTTAGACGCAGGCAGGCTCCTGCGGGTCTCTCGACCATCGAGGCCGTCTAACTGTACCCTCGGTAAAAAAAATTTTACAAGGCTGAAATGTTCATCGGGAAGCCGCACGTAAGATGCGGACAGGCTACCGTGGGTCTCTCGACACATCGAGGCCGTCAAACTATACCCTCGGTAAAAAATTTTTTAGAAGGGTGAAATTTTCATCGGGAAGCCGCACGTTAGACGCAGGCGAGCTACCGCGGGTCTCTCGACCATCCAGGCCGGCAAACAATACCCTCGGTAAATATTTTTTACGTGGGTGAAATTTTCATCGGGATGTCGCACGTGAGACGCGGACAGGTTACCGCGGGTCTCTCGACCATCGGCGGCCGGCCAAAGCCATAGCCTAGTCAAAAAGTGTTACAGGTTGACAATTTTTCATCGGGAAGCCGCACGTAAGAATAGTACAGCAGGTCTCTCGATGAAACGATCACATTTCATGTAACGTAACGTAACGAAGGCAGGCAGGCATCGTACACCCTAACCCTAAGCCGCCTCTTGACGATGCCCGTCCCTAACCCTAACCCTAACCCTAACCCTAACCCTAACCCTAACCCTAACCCTAACCCTAACCCTAACCCTAACCCTAACCCTAACCCTAACCCTAACCCTAACCCTAACCCTAACCCTAACCACCTAACCCTAACCCTAAATTAACCCTAACCCTAACCCTAACCCTAACCCTAAATTAACCCTAACCCTAACCCTAACCCTAAATTAACCCTAACCCTAAATTAACCCTAACCCTAACCCTAACCCTAAATTAACCCTAACCCTAAATTAACCCTAACCCTAACCCTAACCCAACCCTAACCCTAACCCTAACCCTAACCCTAAAGCCTGTTACTTAGGCCGTGTCAGGACCCAGGCTGGCATTATTCCTCGATACGTGTAGGTACGTGGTCGGCCTGTCTGGTAGCGGGCGATCACGGTCTCTACCGCAGGTAAAGGTATGTGGTCGGCCTTTTGCGGGCTACCGCGGGTTAAAGTCTACGTAGGCACGTGAAGACCCGCATAAGCCCGTGGTAGCCCGCTATCAGGCCGTCCACGTACACTTATACCCGCGCTAGCCCGCTGTCAGGTCGACCACGTCCCTTCTTACCCACGGTAGCTGGCTACCGAGGCCGTCGACGTTCCCTTACCTGCGATAGCCCGCTATCAGGTCGACCACGTCCCCTCCTTACCCGCGGTAGCTGGCTACCGAGGCCGTCGACGTTCCTTTGCCTGCGATGGCCCGCTATCGGGTCGACCACGTCCCCTCCTTACCCGCGGTAGCTGGCTACCGAGGCCGTCGACGTTCCTTTGCCTGCGATGGCCCGCTATCGGGTCGACCACGTCCCCTCCTTACCCGCGGTAGCTGGCTACCGAGGCCGTCGACGTTCCTTTGCCTGCGATGGCCCGCTATCGGGTCGACCACGTCCCCTCCTTACCCGCGGTAGCTGGCTACCGAGGCCGTCGACGTTCCTTTGCCTGCGATGGCCCGCTATCGGGTCGACCACGTCCCCTCCTTACCCGCGGTAGCTGGCTACCGAGGCCGTCGACGTTCCTTTACCTGCGATAGCCCGCTATCGGGTCGACCACGTCCCTTCTTACCCGCGGTAGCTCGCTACCGAGGCCGTCGACGTACCTTTACCTGCGGTAGCCCGCTATCGGGTCGACCACGTCCCTTCTTACGGTAGCCCGCTAGCACGGCCGTCCACGTCCCTTTACCCGCGGTAGCTCGCTATCGGGTCGACCACGTACGATGATACCCGCGGTAGCCCGCTAGCACGGCCGTCCACGTCCCTTTACCCGCGGTAGCTCGCTATCGGGTCGACCACGTACGATGATACCCGCGGTAGCCCGCTAGCACGGCCGTCCACGTCCCTTTACCCGCGGTAGCCCGCTATCGGGTCGACCACGTACGATGATACCCGCGGTAGCCCGCTAGCACGGCCGTCCACGTCCCTTTACCCGCGGTAGCTCGCTATCGGGTCGACCACGTACGATGATACCCGCGGTAGCCCGCTAGCACGGCCGTCCACGTCCCTTTACCCGCGGTAGCCCGCTATCGGGTCGACCACGTACGATGATACCCGCGGTAGCCCGCTAGCACGGCCGTCCACGTCCCTTTACCCGCGGTAGCTCGCTATCGGGTCGACCACGTACGATGATACCCGCGGTAGCCCGCTAGCACGGCCGTCCACGTCCCTTTACCCGCGGTAGCCCGCTATCGGGTCGACCACGTACACTGATACCCGCGGTACCTTCTCAGCCGCGGGTAAGCCCGCTGAAAAAAGATTTTTTTTTCCCCATTGCATGCGGTAGCACCGCTATCAGGTCGACCACGTCCCTTCTCAGCCGCGGGTAAGCCCGATGAAAAAAAAAAAAAATTTTCCCATCGCATGCGGTAGCCCCGCTATCGAGGACGACCACGTCCCTTCACAGCCGCGGGTAAGCCCGATGAAAATTTTTTTTTTTTTTTTTTTTTTTTTTTCCCATCGCATGCGGTAGCCCCGCTATCGAGGTCGACCACGTCCCTTCTCAGCCGCGGGTAAGCCCGATGAAAATTTTTTTTTTTTTTTTTTTTTTTTTTTTCCCATCGCATGCGGTAGCCCCGCTATCGAGGTCGACCACGTCCCTTCTCAGCCGCGGGTAAGCCCGATGAAAATTTTTTTTTTTTTTTTTTTTTTTTTTTTCCCATCGCATGCGGTAGCCCCGCTATCGAGGTCGACCACGTACCTTCTCAGCCGCGGGTAAGCCCGATGAAAAATTTTTTTTTTTTTTTTTTTTTTTTTTTTCCCATCGCATGCGGTAGCCCCGCTATCGAGGTCGACCACGTCCCTTCTCAGCCGCGGGTAAGCCCGATGAAAAAAAAAAAAAAAAAAAAAAAAAAAAAAATTTCCCATCGCATGCGGTAGCCCCGCTATCGAGGACGACCACGTCCCTTCTCAGCCGCGGGTAAGCCCGATGAAAATTTTTTTTTTTTTTTTTTTTTTTTTTTCCCATCGCATGCGGTAGCCCCGCTATCGAGGTCGACCACGTACCTTCTCAGCCGCGGGTAAGCCCGATGAAAAAAAAAAAAAAAAAAAAAAAAAAAAAAATTTCCCATCGCATGCGGTAGCCCCGCTATCGAGGACGACCACGTCCCTTCTCAGCCGCGGGTAAGCCCGATGAAAATTTTTTTTTTTTTTTTTTTTTTTTTTTTCCCATCGCATGCGGTAGCCCCGCTATCGAGGTCGACCACGTACCTTCTCAGCCGCGGGTAAGCCCGATGAAAAAAAAAAAAAAAAAAAAAAAAAAAAAAAAAAAAAAATTTCCCATCGCATGCGGTAGCACCGCTATCAGGTCGACCACGTACCTTCTCAGCCGCGGGTAAGCCCGATGAAATTTTTTTTTTTTTTTTTTTTTCAAATGTCGAAAATTCCTTCCGGGGCCAGAACGGCACACATGTTAGGGGTCGGATGGGTAGTGGGGATCGTCGGATTGACGGGCGACCGCACCTGCCCCGGCTGTGCCGTCTTTTAAAAATTTTGAAAATTTTTGAAATCTTGGAATCCCCAG
>NW_026963427.1:22500-27500 GCF_036588685.1 Mytilus trossulus
AAATGTTCATCGGGAAGCCGTACGTTAGACGCAGGCAGGCTACTGCGGGTCTCTCGACCATCGAGGCCGTCTAACTGTACCCTCGGTAAAAAAAAATTTACAAGGCTGAAATGTTCATCGGGAAGCCGTACGTTAGACGCAGGCAGGCTATTGCGGGTCTCTCGACCATCGAGGCCGTCTAACTGTACCCTCGGTAAAAAAAAATTTACAAGGCTGAAATGTTCATCGGGAAGCCGTACGTTAGACGCAGGCAAGCTACTGCGGGTCTCTCGACCATCGAGGCCGTCTGACTGTACCCTCGGTAAAAAAAAATTTACAAGGCTGAAATGTTCATCGGGAAGCCGCACGATAGACGCAGGCAGGCTACCGTGGGTCTCTCGACACATCGAGGCCGTCAAACTATACCCTCGGTAAAAAAAATTTTAGAAGGGTGAAATTTTCATCGGGAAGCCGCACGTTAGGACGCAGGCAGGCTAACCGCGGGTCTCTCGACCATCGAAGCCGTCTAACTGTACCCGCGGTAAAAAAAATTTTACAAGGCTGAAATGTTCATCGGGAAGCCGTACGTTAGACGCAGGCAGGCTACTGCGGGTCTCTCGACCATCGAGGCCGTCTAACTGTACCCTCGGTAAAAAAAATTTACAAGGCTGAAATGTTCATCGGGAAGCCGTACGTTAGACGCAGGCAGGCTATTGCGGGTCTCTCGACCATCGAGGCCGTCTAACTGTACCCTCGGTAAAAAAAAATTTACAAGCTGAAATGTTCATCGGGAAGCCGCACGATAGACGCAGGCAGGCTACCGTGGGTCTCTCGACACATCGAGGCCGTCAAACTATACCCTCGGTAAAAAAATTTTAGAAGGGTGAAATTTTCATCGGGAAGCCGCACGTTAGACGCAGGCAGGCTACCGCGGGTCTCTCGACCATCGAAGCCGTCTAACTGTACCCGCGGTAAAAAAAATTTTACAAGGCTGAAATGTTCATCGGGGAAGCCGTACGTTAGACGCAGGCAGGCTACTGCGGGTCTCTCGACCATCGAGGGCCGTCTAACTGTACCCTCGGTAAAAAAAAATTTACAAGGCTGAAATGTTCATCGGGAAGCCGTACGTTAGACGCAGGCAGGCTATTGCGGGGTCTCTCGACCATCGAGGCCGTCTAACTGTACCCTCGGTAAAAAAAAATTTACAAGGCTGAAATGTTCATCGGGAAGCCGCACGTAAGATGCGGACAGGCTACCGCGGGTCTCTCGACCATCGAGGCCTTCAAACTATACCCTCGGTAAAAAATTTTTACAAGGGTGAAATTTTCATCGGGAAGCCGCACGATAGACGCAGGCAGGCTACCGCGGGTCTCTCGACCATCGAGGCCGTCTAACTGTACCCTCGGTAAAAAAAAATTTACAAGGCTGAAATGTTCATCGGGAAGCCGCACGATAGACGCAGGCAGGCTACCGTGGGTCTCTCGACACATCGAGGCCGTCAAACTATACCCTCGGTAAAAAAATTTAGAAGGGTGACATGTTCATCGGGAAGCCGCACGTTAGACGAGGCAGGCTACCGCGGGTCTCTCGACACATCGAGGCCGTCTAACTATACCCTCCGGTAAAAAAATTTACAAGGCTGAAATGTTCATCGGGAAGCCGTACGTTAGACGCAGGCAGGCTCCTGCGGGTCTCTCGACCATCGAGGCCGTCTAACTGTACCCTCGGTAAAAAAAATTTTACAAGGCTGAAATGTTCATCGGGAAGCCGCACGTAAGATGCGGACAGGCTACCGTGGGTCTCTCGACACATCGAGGCCGTCAAACTATACCCTCGGTAAAAAATTTTTAGAAGGGTGAAATTTTCATCGGGAAGCCGCACGTTAGACGCAGGCGAGCTACCGCGGGTCTCTCGACCATCCAGGCCGGCAAACAATACCCTCGGTAAATATTTTTTACGTGGGTGAAATTTTCATCGGGATGTCGCACGTGAGACGCGGACAGGTTACCGCGGGTCTCTCGACCATCGGCGGCCGGCCAAAGCCATAGCCTAGTCAAAAAGTGTTACAGGTTGACAATTTTTCATCGGGAAGCCGCACGTAAGAATAGTACAGCAGGTCTCTCGATGAAACGATCACATTTCATGTAACGTAACGTAACGAAGGCAGGCAGGCATCGTACACCCTAACCCTAAGCCGCCTCTTGACGATGCCCGTCCCCTAACCCTAACCCTAACCCTAACCCTAACCCTAACCCTAACCCTAACCCTAACCCTAACCCTAACCCTAACCCTAACCCTAACCCTAACCCCTAACCCTAACCCTAACCCTAACCCTAACCCTAACCCTAACCCTAAATTAACCCCTAACCCTAACCCTAACCCTAACCCCTAAATTAACCCTAACCCTAACCCTAACCCTAAATTAACCCTAACCCTAAATTAACCCTAACCCTAACCCTAACCCTAAATTAACCCTAACCCTAAATTAACCCTAACCCTAACCCTAACCCCTAACCCTAACCCTAACCCTAACCCTAAAGCCTGTTACTTAGGCCGTGTCAGGACCCAGGCTGGCATTATTCCTCGATACGTGTAGGTACGTGGTCGGCCTGTCTGGTAGCGGGCGATCACGGGTCTCTACCGCAGGTAAAGGTATGTGGTCGGCCTTTTGCGGGCTACCGCGGGTTAAAGTCTACGTAGGCACGTGAAGACCCGCATAAGCCCGTGGTAGCCCGCTATCAGGCCGTCCACGTACACTTATACCCGCGCTAGCCCGCTGTCAGGTCGACCACGTCCCCTTCTTACCCACGGTAGCTGGCTACCGAGGCCGTCGACGTTCCCTTACCTGCGATAGCCCGCTATCAGGTCGACCACGTCCCCTCCTTACCCGCGGTAGCTGGCTACCGAGGCCGTCGACGTTCCTTTGCCTGCGATGGCCCGCTATCGGGTCGACCACGTCCCCTCCTTACCCGCGGTAGCTGGCTACCGAGGCCGTCGACGTTCCTTTGCCTGCGATGGCCCGCTATCGGGTCGACCACGTCCCCTCCTTACCCGCGGTAGCTGGCTACCGAGGCCGTCGACGTTCCTTTGCCTGCGATGGCCCGCTATCGGGTCGACCACGTCCCCTCCTTACCCCGCGGTAGCTGGCTACCGAGGCCGTCGACGTTCCTTTGCCTGCGATGGCCCGCTATCGGGTCGACCACGTCCCCTCCTTACCCGCGGTAGCTGGCTACCGAGGCCGTCGACGTTCCTTTACCTGCGATAGCCCGCTATCGGGTCGACCACGTCCCTTCTTACCCGCGGTAGCTCGCTACCGAGGCCGTCGACGTACCTTTACCTGCGGTAGCCCGCTATCGGGTCGACCACGTCCCTTCTTACGGTAGCCCGCTAGCACGGCCGTCCACGTCCCTTTACCCGCGGTAGCTCGCTATCGGGTCGACCACGTACGATGATACCCGCGGTAGCCCGCTAGCACGGCCGTCCACGTCCCTTTACCCGCGGTAGCTCGCTATCGGGTCGACCACGTACGATGATACCCGCGGTAGCCCGCTAGCACGGCCGTCCACGTCCCTTTACCCGCGGTAGCCCGCTATCGGGTCGACCACGTACGATGATACCCGCGGTAGCCCGCTAGCACGGCCGTCCACGTCCCTTTACCCCGCGGTAGCTCGCTATCGGGTCGACCACGTACGATGATACCCGCGGTAGCCCGCTAGCACGGCCGTCCACGTCCCTTTACCCGCGGTAGCCCGCTATCGGGTCGACCACGTACGATGATACCCGCGGTAGCCCCGCTAGCACGGCCGTCCACAGTCCCTTTACCCGCGGTAGCTCGCTATCGGGTCGACCACGTACGATGATACCCGCGTAGCCCGCTAGCACGGCCGTCCACGTCCCTTTACCCCGCGGTAGCCCGCTATCGGGGTCGACCACGTACACTGATACCCGCGGTACCTTCTCAGCCGCGGGTAAGCCCGCTGAAAAAAGATTTTTTTTTCCCCATTGCATGCGGTAGCACCGCTTATCAGGTCGACCACGTCCCTTCTCAGCCGCGGGTAAGCCCGATGAAAAAAAAAAAAAATTTTCCCATCGCATGCGGTAGCCCCGCTATCGAGGACGACCACGTCCCTTCACAGCCGCGGGTAAGCCCGATGAAAATTTTTTTTTTTTTTTTTTTTTTTTTTTTCCCATCGCATGCGGTAGCCCCGCTATCGAGGTCGACCACGTCCCTTCTCAGCCGCGGGTAAGCCCGATGAAAATTTTTTTTTTTTTTTTTTTTTTTTTTTTTCCCATCGCATGCGGTAGCCCCGCTATCGAGGTCGACCACGTCCCTTCTCAGCCGCGGGTAAGCCCGATGAAAATTTTTTTTTTTTTTTTTTTTTTTTTCCCATCGCATGCGGTAGCCCCGCTATCGAGGTCGACCACGTACCTTCTCAGCCGCGGGTAAGCCCGATGAAAAATTTTTTTTTTTTTTTTTTTTTTTTTTTCCCATCGCATGCGGTAGCCCCGCTATCGAGGTCGACCACGTCCCTTCTCAGCCGCGGGTAAGCCCGATGAAAAAAAAAAAAAAAAAAAAAAAAAAAAAAAAATTTCCCATCGCATGCGGTAGCCCCGCTATCGAGGACGACCACGTCCCTTCTCAGCCGCGGGTAAGCCCGATGAAAATTTTTTTTTTTTTTTTTTTTTTTTTTTCCCATCGCATGCGGTAGCCCCGCTATCGAGGTCGACCACGTACCTTCTCAGCCGCGGGTAAGCCCGATGAAAAAAAAAAAAAAAAAAAAAAAAAAAAAAATTTCCCATCGCATGCGGTAGCCCCGCTATCGAGGACGACCACGTCCCTTCTCAGCCGCGGGTAAGCCCGATGAAAATTTTTTTTTTTTTTTTTTTTTTTTTTTTCCCATCGCATGCGGTAGCCCCGCTATCGAGGTCGACCACGTACCTTCTCAGCCGCGGGTAAGCCCGATGAAAAAAAAAAAAAAAAAAAAAAAAAAAAAAAAAAAAAAATTTCCCATCGCATGCGG
>NW_026963428.1:0-29918 GCF_036588685.1 Mytilus trossulus
CTCTTTCTACCCTATTAGGTCCGAGACCACCATTGTCGTCCCTTGATTTTCGTTGTTCACAAATATAGTCCCTAGTGTTGACAGTGGGTTACTTGCCATTTATTTTTATACCCCTTCCAAATTTATTTCTCCATGTTCACTGCCTCAAATTGCAAGAAGGGGGATGAAATTACACTGTAAAAAAAATTGGGTCCAGAATTTAAAGGAAGTAGTGATTTGGTCCAGCTGAAAAAGGTTGAAAATGAGCACTTCGGAAGCTGTCAAAAGATTTCAAGATGCCCTAAACATAAAATTGTCCATATTTTGAGTTAGAGACGATGAAGTTTTCTATAAATTTGATATAATTTGTCCCAAAAGTAGTACAACACACTGTAAAAAGTTTCTTTGAGAAAGCGCAGGTGGGATTTTTTTATTTTCATTTATGTGTCTAAAAGAAATGCACTACGAATTAATTGTGTTCTCGGACCTAAGAGGTGAAATCTGTAAATATAGAATTTGTACTCTGCAACTTCCCTAAATGATTTGATGGTGTCAACTTGTCAAATAGCATGAAACTAAAGGATTTAAACTTTTATTTTATAGAATTTTTGCAAAAATGACCAATTTTGGCATTTTATGGTTAAAATAGGCATTTTTATAACTTTTTCAATATTGATGCATAAATGGCATCCTGACTTTCTATCTGACAGGTTTTTATGGGTCAATATTTGTGTTTCTATGCCTTTACCTGCTTCTTTTACTTATTTATGAACTCTGAATATACAGAAAAGAAGGTTTATCTCAGATAAAATGTGCAAAATGTGTTGTATAAATGACCCTTGTCTAACGCCTTGTTTGGATGAAGGCAATAGTGGGGAGCTTGGTATATAAAATTTGATGTCAATATTACAGACCCCACTAAATTTGTATCAAATGCACTTTACAATGTCTATTGTACCTGTTCCATTTCACATAATAAATTTCTTTTCTTCTGTAGGATAGCAAGTGGTTTAAATATAAGCCTGTTGAGAATAAATTGCATGCAAGTTTTTCCCTAAAAAGGCAAAAATCTTTGTTTCAGCCCATACTGCTTGTAAGAAAAGTTAATTGCAAGAGTCTTTTTGTGCTCAGATTTGTTGTATCATGTCACATGAGTATAGAAATGATGAAAAAGACACAAATTTTTATTTCTTATAGCCTCAATATGCATTTTTTAATGTAAATATGTAGCACGGCCTTAATTGACCCTAAATTTTTTCCAGTCTTACTTGGCCTAAGACCCTTTTAAACTAATATGATATGTTATTTGTAACTTTTCTTTCCATTTAAAGTACTTTAAATACATATGTAAGGATTATTTATAACTAAAAAGCTTCACAAATTAAAAATTGCTGGAAAATATTACATCTTCATGTAAGGCTCCCCTTCATTGAAAAACCTGAATTTTTAGGCACAGGCTCATATAAATTTGACTTTTGAATAATTATGCCAAGTCTGATAAATCAAATGAGTACTCTATTGCTTTTAGTACATGATAAGTTATATGTTAAGGCATTTAAAAAGTATTTTTTTGCAATATTTTAATTTTTAAAGCCCCAAATGTTGATAGTTGAAATTTTTCAATTTTAACGTCAAAATTTTACACGCAAAGATGAGTATAGAACTTAACTTAATGTCTATAATGTACATCCCATTGTCATGAAACTTTGTAAGCAGTGTTATAATACATTAAACTTTGTTCATACCAAGTTTTTTTAAGATTTGTCAACTCTTTCTACCCTATTAGGTCCGAGACCACCATTGTCGTCCCTTGATTTTCGTTGTTCACAAATATAGTCCCTAGTGTTGACAGTGGGTTACTTGCATTTATTTTTATACCCCTTCCAAATTTATTTCTCCATGTTCACTGCCTCAAATTGCAAGAAGGGGGATGAAATTACACTGTAAAAAAAATTGGGTCCAGAATTTTAAAGGAAAGTAGTGATTTGGTCCAGCTGAAAAAGGTTGAAAATGAGCACTTCGGAAGCTGTCAAAAGATTTCAAGATGCCCTAAACATAAAATTGTCCATATTTTGAGTTAGAGACGATGAAGTTTTCTATAAATTTGATATAATTTGTCCCAAAAGTAGTACAACACACTGTAAAGTTTCTTTGAGAAAGCGCAGGTGGGATTTTTTTTATTTTCATTTATGTTCTAAAAGAAATGCACTACGAATTAATTGTGTTCTCGGACCTAAGAGGTGAAATCTGTAAATATAGAATTTGTACTCTGGCAACTTCCCTAAATGATTTGATGGTGTCACTTGTCAAATAGCATGAAACTAAAGGATTTAAACTTTTATTTTATAGAATTTTTGCAAAAATGACCAATTTTGGCATTTTATGGTTAAAATAGGCATTTTATAACTTTTTCAATATTGATGCATAAATGGCATCCTGACTTTCTATCTGACAGGTTTTTATGGGTCAATATTTGTGTTTCTATGCCTTTACCTGCTTCTTTTACTTATTTATGAACTCTCTGAATATACAGAAAAGAAGTTTATCTCAGATAAAATGTGCAAAATGTGTTGTATAAATGACCCTTGTCTAACGCCTTGTTTGGATGAAGGCAATAGTGGGGAGCTTGGTATATAAAATTTGATGTCAATATTACAGACCCCACTAAATTTGTATCAAATGCACTTTACAATGTCTATTGTACCTGTTCCATTTCACATAATAAATTTCTTTTCTTCTGTAGGATAGCAAGTGGTTTAAATATAAGCCTGTTGAGAATAAATTGCATGCAAGTTTTTCCCTAAAAAGGCAAAAATCTTTGTTTCAGCCCATACTGCTTGTAAGAAAAGTTAATTGCAAGAGTCTTTTTGTGCTCAGATTTGTTGTATCATGTCACATGAGTATAGAAATGATGAAAAAGACACAAATTTTTATTTCTTATAGCCTCAATATGCATTTTTTAATGTAAATATGTAGCACGGCCTTAATTGACCCTAAATTTTTTCCAGTCTTACTTGGCCTAAGACCCTTTTAAACTAATATGATATGTTATTTGTAACTTTTCTTTCCATTTAAAGTACTTTAAATACATATGTAAGGATTATTTATAACTAAAAAGCTTCACAAATTAAAAATTGCTGGAAAATATTACATCTTCATGTAAGGCTCCCCTTCATTGAAAAACCTGAATTTTTAGGCACAGGCTCATATAAATTTGACTTTTGAATAATTATGCCAAGTCTGATAAATCAAATGAGTACTCTATTGCTTTTAGTACATGATAAGTTATATGTTAAGGCATTTAAAAAGTATTTTTTTGCAATATTTTAATTTTTAAAGCCCCAAATGTTGATAGTTGAAATTTTTCAATTTTAACGTCAAAATTTTACACGCAAAGATGAGTATAGAACTTAACTTAATGTCTATAATGTACATCCCATTGTCATGAAACTTTGTAAGCAGTGTTATAATACATTAAACTTTGTTCATACCAAGTTTTTTTAAGATTTGTCAACTCTTTCTACCCTATTAGGTCCGAGACCACCATTGTCGTCCCTTGATTTTCGTTGTTCACAAATATAGTCCCTAGTGTTGACAGTGGGTTACTTGCCATTTATTTTTATACCCCTTCCAAATTTATTTCTCCATGTTCACTGCCTCAAATTGCAAGAAGGGGGATGAAATTACACTGTAAAAAAAATTGGGTCCAGAATTTTAAAGGAAAGTAGTGATTTGGTCCAGCTGAAAAAGGTTGAAAATGAGCACTTCGGAAGCTGTCAAAAGATTTCAAGATGCCCTAAACATAAAATTGTCCATATTTTGAGTTAGAGACGATGAAGTTTTCTATAAATTTGATATAATTTGTCCCAAAAGTAGTACAACACACTGTAAAAGTTTCTTTGAGAAAGCGCAGGTGGGATTTTTTTTATTTTCATTTATGTTCTAAAAGAAATGCACTACGAATTAATTGTGTTCTCGGACCTAAGAGGTGAAATCTGTAAATATAGAATTTGTACTCTGGCAACTTCCCTAAATGATTTGATGGTGTCAACTTGTCAAATAGCATGAAACTAAAGGATTTAAACTTTTATTTTATAGAATTTTTGCAAAAATGACCAATTTTGGCATTTTATGGTTAAAATAGGCATTTTATAACTTTTTCAATATTGATGCATAAATGGCATCCTGACTTTCTATCTGACAGGTTTTTATGGGTCAATATTTGTGTTTCTATGCCTTTACCTGCTTCTTTTACTTATTTATGAACTCTGAATATACAGAAAAGAAGTTTATCTCAGATAAAATGTGCAAAATGTGTTGTATAAATGACCCTTGTCTAACGCCTTGTTTGGATGAAGGCAATAGTGGGGAGCTTGGTATATAAAATTTGATGTCAATATTACAGACCCCACTAAATTTGTATCAAATGCACTTTACAATGTCTATTGTACCTGTTCCATTTCACATAATAAATTTCTTTTCTTCTGTAGGATAGCAAGTGGTTTAAATATAAGCCTGTTGAGAATAAATTGCATGCAAGTTTTTCCCTAAAAAGGCAAAAATCTTTGTTTCAGCCCATACTGCTTGTAAGAAAAGTTAATTGCAAGAGTCTTTTTGTGCTCAGATTTGTTGTATCATGTCACATGAGTATAGAAATGATGAAAAAGACACAAATTTTTATTTCTTATAGCCTCAATATGCATTTTTTAATGTAAATATGTAGCACGGCCTTAATTGACCCTAAATTTTTTCCAGTCTTACTTGGCCTAAGACCCTTTTAAACTAATATGATATGTTATTTGTAACTTTTCTTTCCATTTAAAGTACTTTAAATACATATGTAAGGATTATTTATAACTAAAAAGCTTCACAAATTAAAAATTGCTGGAAAATATTACATCTTCATGTAAGGCTCCCCTTCATTGAAAAACCTGAATTTTTAGGCACAGGCTCATATAAATTTGACTTTTGAATAATTATGCCAAGTCTGATAAATCAAATGAGTACTCTATTGCTTTTAGTACATGATAAGTTATATGTTAAGGCATTTAAAAAGTATTTTTTTGCAATATTTTAATTTTTAAAGCCCCAAATGTTGATAGTTGAAATTTTTCAATTTTAACGTCAAAATTTTACACGCAAAGATGAGTATAGAACTTAACTTAATGTCTATAATGTACATCCCATTGTCATGAAACTTTGTAAGCAGTGTTATAATACATTAAACTTTGTTCATACCAAGTTTTTTTAAGATTTGTCAACTCTTTCTACCCTATTAGGTCCGAGACCACCATTGTCGTCCCTTGATTTTCGTTGTTCACAAATATAGTCCCTAGTGTTGACAGTGGGTTACTTGCCATTTATTTTTATACCCCTTCCAAATTTATTTCTCCATGTTCACTGCCTCAAATTGCAAGAAGGGGGATGAAATTACACTGTAAAAAAAATTGGGTCCAGAATTTTAAAGGAAAGTAGTGATTTGGTCCAGCTGAAAAAGGTTGAAAATGAGCACTTCGGAAGCTGTCAAAAGATTTCAAGATGCCCTAAACATAAAATTGTCCATATTTTGAGTTAGAGACGATGAAGTTTTCTATAAATTTGATATAATTTGTCCCAAAAGTAGTACAACACACTGTAAAAGTTTCTTTGAGAAAGCGCAGGTGGGATTTTTTTTATTTTCATTTATGTTCTAAAAGAAATGCACTACGAATTAATTGTGTTCTCGGACCTAAGAGGTGAAATCTGTAAATATAGAATTTGTACTCTGGCAACTTCCCTAAATGATTTGATGGTGTCAACTTGTCAAATAGCATGAAACTAAAGGATTTAAACTTTTATTTTATAGAATTTTTGCAAAAATGACCAATTTTGGCATTTTATGGTTAAAATAGGCATTTTATAACTTTTTCAATATTGATGCATAAATGGCATCCTGACTTTCTATCTGACAGGTTTTTATGGGTCAATATTTGTGTTTCTATGCCTTTACCTGCTTCTTTTACTTATTTATGAACTCTGAATATACAGAAAAGAAGTTTATCTCAGATAAAATGTGCAAAATGTGTTGTATAAATGACCCTTGTCTAACGCCTTGTTTGGATGAAGGCAATAGTGGGGAGCTTGGTATATAAAATTTGATGTCAATATTACAGACCCCACTAAATTTGTATCAAATGCACTTTACAATGTCTATTGTACCTGTTCCATTTCACATAATAAATTTCTTTTCTTCTGTAGGATAGCAAGTGGTTTAAATATAAGCCTGTTGAGAATAAATTGCATGCAAGTTTTTCCCTAAAAAGGCAAAAATCTTTGTTTCAGCCCATACTGCTTGTAAGAAAAGTTAATTGCAAGAGTCTTTTTGTGCTCAGATTTGTTGTATCATGTCACATGAGTATAGAAATGATGAAAAAGACACAAATTTTTATTTCTTATAGCCTCAATATGCATTTTTTAATGTAAATATGTAGCACGGCCTTAATTGACCCTAAATTTTTTCCAGTCTTACTTGGCCTAAGACCCTTTTAAACTAATATGATATGTTATTTGTAACTTTTCTTTCCATTTAAAGTACTTTAAATACATATGTAAGGATTATTTATAACTAAAAAGCTTCACAAATTAAAAATTGCTGGAAAATATTACATCTTCATGTAAGGCTCCCCTTCATTGAAAAACCTGAATTTTTAGGCACAGGCTCATATAAATTTGACTTTTGAATAATTATGCCAAGTCTGATAAATCAAATGAGTACTCTATTGCTTTTAGTACATGATAAGTTATATGTTAAGGCATTTAAAAAGTATTTTTTTGCAATATTTTAATTTTTAAAGCCCCAAATGTTGATAGTTGAAATTTTTCAATTTTAACGTCAAAATTTTACACGCAAAGATGAGTATAGAACTTAACTTAATGTCTATAATGTACATCCCATTGTCATGAAACTTTGTAAGCAGTGTTATAATACATTAAACTTTGTTCATACCAAGTTTTTTTAAGATTTGTCAACTCTTTCTACCCTATTAGGTCCGAGACCACCATTGTCGTCCCTTGATTTTCGTTGTTCACAAATATAGTCCCTAGTGTTGACAGTGGGTTACTTGCCATTTATTTTTATACCCCTTCCAAATTTATTTCTCCATGTTCACTGCCTCAAATTGCAAGAAGGGGGATGAAATTACACTGTAAAAAAAATTGGGTCCAGAATTTTAAAGGAAAGTAGTGATTTGGTCCAGCTGAAAAAGGTTGAAAATGAGCACTTCGGAAGCTGTCAAAAGATTTCAAGATGCCCTAAACATAAAATTGTCCATATTTTGAGTTAGAGACGATGAAGTTTTCTATAAATTTGATATAATTTGTCCCAAAAGTAGTACAACACACTGTAAAAGTTTCTTTGAGAAAGCGCAGGTGGGATTTTTTTTATTTTCATTTATGTTCTAAAAGAAATGCACTACGAATTAATTGTGTTCTCGGACCTAAGAGGTGAAATCTGTAAATATAGAATTTGTACTCTGGCAACTTCCCTAAATGATTTGATGGTGTCAACTTGTCAAATAGCATGAAACTAAAGGATTTAAACTTTTATTTTATAGAATTTTTGCAAAAATGACCAATTTTGGCATTTTATGGTTAAAATAGGCATTTTATAACTTTTTCAATATTGATGCATAAATGGCATCCTGACTTTCTATCTGACAGGTTTTTATGGGTCAATATTTGTGTTTCTATGCCTTTACCTGCTTCTTTTACTTATTTATGAACTCTGAATATACAGAAAAGAAGTTTATCTCAGATAAAATGTGCAAAATGTGTTGTATAAATGACCCTTGTCTAACGCCTTGTTTGGATGAAGGCAATAGTGGGGAGCTTGGTATATAAAATTTGATGTCAATATTACAGACCCCACTAAATTTGTATCAAATGCACTTTACAATGTCTATTGTACCTGTTCCATTTCACATAATAAATTTCTTTTCTTCTGTAGGATAGCAAGTGGTTTAAATATAAGCCTGTTGAGAATAAATTGCATGCAAGTTTTTCCCTAAAAAGGCAAAAATCTTTGTTTCAGCCCATACTGCTTGTAAGAAAAGTTAATTGCAAGAGTCTTTTTGTGCTCAGATTTGTTGTATCATGTCACATGAGTATAGAAATGATGAAAAAGACACAAATTTTTATTTCTTATAGCCTCAATATGCATTTTTTAATGTAAATATGTAGCACGGCCTTAATTGACCCTAAATTTTTTCCAGTCTTACTTGGCCTAAGACCCTTTTAAACTAATATGATATGTTATTTGTAACTTTTCTTTCCATTTAAAGTACTTTAAATACATATGTAAGGATTATTTATAACTAAAAAGCTTCACAAATTAAAAATTGCTGGAAAATATTACATCTTCATGTAAGGCTCCCCTTCATTGAAAAACCTGAATTTTTAGGCACAGGCTCATATAAATTTGACTTTTGAATAATTATGCCAAGTCTGATAAATCAAATGAGTACTCTATTGCTTTTAGTACATGATAAGTTATATGTTAAGGCATTTAAAAAGTATTTTTTTGCAATATTTTAATTTTTAAAGCCCCAAATGTTGATAGTTGAAATTTTTCAATTTTAACGTCAAAATTTTACACGCAAAGATGAGTATAGAACTTAACTTAATGTCTATAATGTACATCCCATTGTCATGAAACTTTGTAAGCAGTGTTATAATACATTAAACTTTGTTCATACCAAGTTTTTTTAAGATTTGTCAACTCTTTCTACCCTATTAGGTCCGAGACCACCATTGTCGTCCCTTGATTTTCGTTGTTCACAAATATAGTCCCTAGTGTTGACAGTGGGTTACTTGCCATTTATTTTTATACCCCTTCCAAATTTATTTCTCCATGTTCACTGCCTCAAATTGCAAGAAGGGGGATGAAATTACACTGTAAAAAAAATTGGGTCCAGAATTTTAAAGGAAAGTAGTGATTTGGTCCAGCTGAAAAAGGTTGAAAATGAGCACTTCGGAAGCTGTCAAAAGATTTCAAGATGCCCTAAACATAAAATTGTCCATATTTTGAGTTAGAGACGATGAAGTTTTCTATAAATTTGATATAATTTGTCCCAAAAGTAGTACAACACACTGTAAAAGTTTCTTTGAGAAAGCGCAGGTGGGATTTTTTTTATTTTCATTTATGTTCTAAAAGAAATGCACTACGAATTAATTGTGTTCTCGGACCTAAGAGGTGAAATCTGTAAATATAGAATTTGTACTCTGGCAACTTCCCTAAATGATTTGATGGTGTCAACTTGTCAAATAGCATGAAACTAAAGGATTTAAACTTTTATTTTATAGAATTTTTGCAAAAATGACCAATTTTGGCATTTTATGGTTAAAATAGGCATTTTATAACTTTTTCAATATTGATGCATAAATGGCATCCTGACTTTCTATCTGACAGGTTTTTATGGGTCAATATTTGTGTTTCTATGCCTTTACCTGCTTCTTTTACTTATTTATGAACTCTGAATATACAGAAAAGAAGTTTATCTCAGATAAAATGTGCAAAATGTGTTGTATAAATGACCCTTGTCTAACGCCTTGTTTGGATGAAGGCAATAGTGGGGAGCTTGGTATATAAAATTTGATGTCAATATTACAGACCCCACTAAATTTGTATCAAATGCACTTTACAATGTCTATTGTACCTGTTCCATTTCACATAATAAATTTCTTTTCTTCTGTAGGATAGCAAGTGGTTTAAATATAAGCCTGTTGAGAATAAATTGCATGCAAGTTTTTCCCTAAAAAGGCAAAAATCTTTGTTTCAGCCCATACTGCTTGTAAGAAAAGTTAATTGCAAGAGTCTTTTTGTGCTCAGATTTGTTGTATCATGTCACATGAGTATAGAAATGATGAAAAAGACACAAATTTTTATTTCTTATAGCCTCAATATGCATTTTTTAATGTAAATATGTAGCACGGCCTTAATTGACCCTAAATTTTTTCCAGTCTTACTTGGCCTAAGACCCTTTTAAACTAATATGATATGTTATTTGTAACTTTTCTTTCCATTTAAAGTACTTTAAATACATATGTAAGGATTATTTATAACTAAAAAGCTTCACAAATTAAAAATTGCTGGAAAATATTACATCTTCATGTAAGGCTCCCCTTCATTGAAAAACCTGAATTTTTAGGCACAGGCTCATATAAATTTGACTTTTGAATAATTATGCCAAGTCTGATAAATCAAATGAGTACTCTATTGCTTTTAGTACATGATAAGTTATATGTTAAGGCATTTAAAAAGTATTTTTTTGCAATATTTTAATTTTTAAAGCCCCAAATGTTGATAGTTGAAATTTTTCAATTTTAACGTCAAAATTTTACACGCAAAGATGAGTATAGAACTTAACTTAATGTCTATAATGTACATCCCATTGTCATGAAACTTTGTAAGCAGTGTTATAATACATTAAACTTTGTTCATACCAAGTTTTTTTAAGATTTGTCAACTCTTTCTACCCTATTAGGTCCGAGACCACCATTGTCGTCCCTTGATTTTCGTTGTTCACAAATATAGTCCCTAGTGTTGACAGTGGGTTACTTGCCATTTATTTTTATACCCCTTCCAAATTTATTTCTCCATGTTCACTGCCTCAAATTGCAAGAAGGGGGATGAAATTACACTGTAAAAAAAATTGGGTCCAGAATTTTAAAGGAAAGTAGTGATTTGGTCCAGCTGAAAAAGGTTGAAAATGAGCACTTCGGAAGCTGTCAAAAGATTTCAAGATGCCCTAAACATAAAATTGTCCATATTTTGAGTTAGAGACGATGAAGTTTTCTATAAATTTGATATAATTTGTCCCAAAAGTAGTACAACACACTGTAAAAGTTTCTTTGAGAAAGCGCAGGTGGGATTTTTTTTATTTTCATTTATGTTCTAAAAGAAATGCACTACGAATTAATTGTGTTCTCGGACCTAAGAGGTGAAATCTGTAAATATAGAATTTGTACTCTGGCAACTTCCCTAAATGATTTGATGGTGTCAACTTGTCAAATAGCATGAAACTAAAGGATTTAAACTTTTATTTTATAGAATTTTTGCAAAAATGACCAATTTTGGCATTTTATGGTTAAAATAGGCATTTTATAACTTTTTCAATATTGATGCATAAATGGCATCCTGACTTTCTATCTGACAGGTTTTTATGGGTCAATATTTATGTTTCTATGCCTTTACCTGCTTCTTTTACTTATTTATGAACTCTGAATATACAGAAAAGAAGTTTATCTCAGATAAAATGTGCAAAATGTGTTGTATAAATGACCCTTGTCTAACGCCTTGTTTGGATGAAGGCAATAGTGGGGAGCTTGGTATATAAAATTTGATGTCAATATTACAGACCCCACTAAATTTGTATCAAATGCACTTTACAATGTCTATTGTACCTGTTCCATTTCACATAATAAATTTCTTTTCTTCTGTAGGATAGCAAGTGGTTTAAATATAAGCCTGTTGAGAATAAATTGCATGCAAGTTTTTCCCTAAAAAGGCAAAAATCTTTGTTTCAGCCCATACTGCTTGTAAGAAAAGTTAATTGCAAGAGTCTTTTTGTGCTCAGATTTGTTGTATCATGTCACATGAGTATAGAAATGATGAAAAAGACACAAATTTTTATTTCTTATAGCCTCAATATGCATTTTTTAATGTAAATATGTAGCACGGCCTTAATTGACCCTAAATTTTTTCCAGTCTTACTTGGCCTAAGACCCTTTTAAACTAATATGATATGTTATTTGTAACTTTTCTTTCCATTTAAAGTACTTTAAATACATATGTAAGGATTATTTATAACTAAAAAGCTTCACAAATTAAAAATTGCTGGAAAATATTACATCTTCATGTAAGGCTCCCCTTCATTGAAAAACCTGAATTTTTAGGCACAGGCTCATATAAATTTGACTTTTGAATAATTATGCCAAGTCTGATAAATCAAATGAGTACTCTATTGCTTTTAGTACATGATAAGTTATATGTTAAGGCATTTAAAAAGTATTTTTTTGCAATATTTTAATTTTTAAAGCCCCAAATGTTGATAGTTGAAATTTTTCAATTTTAACGTCAAAATTTTACACGCAAAGATGAGTATAGAACTTAACTTAATGTCTATAATGTACATCCCATTGTCATGAAACTTTGTAAGCAGTGTTATAATACATTAAACTTTGTTCATACCAAGTTTTTTTAAGATTTGTCAACTCTTTCTACCCTATTAGGTCCGAGACCACCATTGTCGTCCCTTGATTTTCGTTGTTCACAAATATAGTCCCTAGTGTTGACAGTGGGTTACTTGCCATTTATTTTTATACCCCTTCCAAATTTATTTCTCCATGTTCACTGCCTCAAATTGCAAGAAGGGGGATGAAATTACACTGTAAAAAAAATTGGGTCCAGAATTTTAAAGGAAAGTAGTGATTTGGTCCAGCTGAAAAAGGTTGAAAATGAGCACTTCGGAAGCTGTCAAAAGATTTCAAGATGCCCTAAACATAAAATTGTCCATATTTTGAGTTAGAGACGATGAAGTTTTCTATAAATTTGATATAATTTGTCCCAAAAGTAGTACAACACACTGTAAAAGTTTCTTTGAGAAAGCGCAGGTGGGATTTTTTTTATTTTCATTTATGTTCTAAAAGAAATGCACTACGAATTAATTGTGTTCTCGGACCTAAGAGGTGAAATCTGTAAATATAGAATTTGTACTCTGGCAACTTCCCTAAATGATTTGATGGTGTCAACTTGTCAAATAGCATGAAACTAAAGGATTTAAACTTTTATTTTATAGAATTTTTGCAAAAATGACCAATTTTGGCATTTTATGGTTAAAATAGGCATTTTATAACTTTTTCAATATTGATGCATAAATGGCATCCTGACTTTCTATCTGACAGGTTTTTATGGGTCAATATTTGTGTTTCTATGCCTTTACCTGCTTCTTTTACTTATTTATGAACTCTGAATATACAGAAAAGAAGTTTATCTCAGATAAAATGTGCAAAATGTGTTGTATAAATGACCCTTGTCTAACGCCTTGTTTGGATGAAGGCAATAGTGGGGAGCTTGGTATATAAAATTTGATGTCAATATTACAGACCCCACTAAATTTGTATCAAATGCACTTTACAATGTCTATTGTACCTGTTCCATTTCACATAATAAATTTCTTTTCTTCTGTAGGATAGCAAGTGGTTTAAATATAAGCCTGTTGAGAATAAATTGCATGCAAGTTTTTCCCTAAAAAGGCAAAAATCTTTGTTTCAGCCCATACTGCTTGTAAGAAAAGTTAATTGCAAGAGTCTTTTTGTGCTCAGATTTGTTGTATCATGTCACATGAGTATAGAAATGATGAAAAAGACACAAATTTTTATTTCTTATAGCCTCAATATGCATTTTTTAATGTAAATATGTAGCACGGCCTTAATTGACCCTAAATTTTTTCCAGTCTTACTTGGCCTAAGACCCTTTTAAACTAATATGATATGTTATTTGTAACTTTTCTTTCCATTTAAAGTACTTTAAATACATATGTAAGGATTATTTATAACTAAAAAGCTTCACAAATTAAAAATTGCTGGAAAATATTACATCTTCATGTAAGGCTCCCCTTCATTGAAAAACCTGAATTTTTAGGCACAGGCTCATATAAATTTGACTTTTGAATAATTATGCCAAGTCTGATAAATCAAATGAGTACTCTATTGCTTTTAGTACATGATAAGTTATATGTTAAGGCATTTAAAAAGTATTTTTTTGCAATATTTTAATTTTTAAAGCCCCAAATGTTGATAGTTGAAATTTTTCAATTTTAACGTCAAAATTTTACACGCAAAGATGAGTATAGAACTTAACTTAATGTCTATAATGTACATCCCATTGTCATGAAACTTTGTAAGCAGTGTTATAATACATTAAACTTTGTTCATACCAAGTTTTTTTAAGATTTGTCAACTCTTTCTACCCTATTAGGTCCGAGACCACCATTGTCGTCCCTTGATTTTCGTTGTTCACAAATATAGTCCCTAGTGTTGACAGTGGGTTACTTGCCATTTATTTTTATACCCCTTCCAAATTTATTTCTCCATGTTCACTGCCTCAAATTGCAAGAAGGGGGATGAAATTACACTGTAAAAAAAATTGGGTCCAGAATTTTAAAGGAAAGTAGTGATTTGGTCCAGCTGAAAAAGGTTGAAAATGAGCACTTCGGAAGCTGTCAAAAGATTTCAAGATGCCCTAAACATAAAATTGTCCATATTTTGAGTTAGAGACGATGAAGTTTTCTATAAATTTGATATAATTTGTCCCAAAAGTAGTACAACACACTGTAAAAGTTTCTTTGAGAAAGCGCAGGTGGGATTTTTTTTATTTTCATTTATGTTCTAAAAGAAATGCACTACGAATTAATTGTGTTCTCGGACCTAAGAGGTGAAATCTGTAAATATAGAATTTGTACTCTGGCAACTTCCCTAAATGATTTGATGGTGTCAACTTGTCAAATAGCATGAAACTAAAGGATTTAAACTTTTATTTTATAGAATTTTTGCAAAAATGACCAATTTTGGCATTTTATGGTTAAAATAGGCATTTTATAACTTTTTCAATATTGATGCATAAATGGCATCCTGACTTTCTATCTGACAGGTTTTTATGGGTCAATATTTGTGTTTCTATGCCTTTACCTGCTTCTTTTACTTATTTATGAACTCTGAATATACAGAAAAGAAGTTTATCTCAGATAAAATGTGCAAAATGTGTTGTATAAATGACCCTTGTCTAACGCCTTGTTTGGATGAAGGCAATAGTGGGGAGCTTGGTATATAAAATTTGATGTCAATATTACAGACCCCACTAAATTTGTATCAAATGCACTTTACAATGTCTATTGTACCTGTTCCATTTCACATAATAAATTTCTTTTCTTCTGTAGGATAGCAAGTGGTTTAAATATAAGCCTGTTGAGAATAAATTGCATGCAAGTTTTTCCCTAAAAAGGCAAAAATCTTTGTTTCAGCCCATACTGCTTGTAAGAAAAGTTAATTGCAAGAGTCTTTTTGTGCTCAGATTTGTTGTATCATGTCACATGAGTATAGAAATGATGAAAAAGACACAAATTTTTATTTCTTATAGCCTCAATATGCATTTTTTAATGTAAATATGTAGCACGGCCTTAATTGACCCTAAATTTTTTCCAGTCTTACTTGGCCTAAGACCCTTTTAAACTAATATGATATGTTATTTGTAACTTTTCTTTCCATTTAAAGTACTTTAAATACATATGTAAGGATTATTTATAACTAAAAAGCTTCACAAATTAAAAATTGCTGGAAAATATTACATCTTCATGTAAGGCTCCCCTTCATTGAAAAACCTGAATTTTTAGGCACAGGCTCATATAAATTTGACTTTTGAATAATTATGCCAAGTCTGATAAATCAAATGAGTACTCTATTGCTTTTAGTACATGATAAGTTATATGTTAAGGCATTTAAAAAGTATTTTTTTGCAATATTTTAATTTTTAAAGCCCCAAATGTTGATAGTTGAAATTTTTCAATTTTAACGTCAAAATTTTACACGCAAAGATGAGTATAGAACTTAACTTAATGTCTATAATGTACATCCCATTGTCATGAAACTTTGTAAGCAGTGTTATAATACATTAAACTTTGTTCATACCAAGTTTTTTTAAGATTTGTCAACTCTTTCTACCCTATTAGGTCCGAGACCACCATTGTCGTCCCTTGATTTTCGTTGTTCACAAATATAGTCCCTAGTGTTGACAGTGGGTTACTTGCCATTTATTTTTATACCCCTTCCAAATTTATTTCTCCATGTTCACTGCCTCAAATTGCAAGAAGGGGGATGAAATTACACTGTAAAAAAAATTGGGTCCAGAATTTTAAAGGAAAGTAGTGATTTGGTCCAGCTGAAAAAGGTTGAAAATGAGCACTTCGGAAGCTGTCAAAAGATTTCAAGATGCCCTAAACATAAAATTGTCCATATTTTGAGTTAGAGACGATGAAGTTTTCTATAAATTTGATATAATTTGTCCCAAAAGTAGTACAACACACTGTAAAAGTTTCTTTGAGAAAGCGCAGGTGGGATTTTTTTTATTTTCATTTATGTTCTAAAAGAAATGCACTACGAATTAATTGTGTTCTCGGACCTAAGAGGTGAAATCTGTAAATATAGAATTTGTACTCTGGCAACTTCCCTAAATGATTTGATGGTGTCAACTTGTCAAATAGCATGAAACTAAAGGATTTAAACTTTTATTTTATAGAATTTTTGCAAAAATGACCAATTTTGGCATTTTATGGTTAAAATAGGCATTTTATAACTTTTTCAATATTGATGCATAAATGGCATCCTGACTTTCTATCTGACAGGTTTTTATGGGTCAATATTTGTGTTTCTATGCCTTTACCTGCTTCTTTTACTTATTTATGAACTCTGAATATACAGAAAAGAAGTTTATCTCAGATAAAATGTGCAAAATGTGTTGTATAAATGACCCTTGTCTAACGCCTTGTTTGGATGAAGGCAATAGTGGGGAGCTTGGTATATAAAATTTGATGTCAATATTACAGACCCCACTAAATTTGTATCAAATGCACTTTACAATGTCTATTGTACCTGTTCCATTTCACATAATAAATTTCTTTTCTTCTGTAGGATAGCAAGTGGTTTAAATATAAGCCTGTTGAGAATAAATTGCATGCAAGTTTTTCCCTAAAAAGGCAAAAATCTTTGTTTCAGCCCATACTGCTTGTAAGAAAAGTTAATTGCAAGAGTCTTTTTGTGCTCAGATTTGTTGTATCATGTCACATGAGTATAGAAATGATGAAAAAGACACAAATTTTTATTTCTTATAGCCTCAATATGCATTTTTTAATGTAAATATGTAGCACAGCCTTAATTGACCCTAAATTTTTTCCAGTCTTACTTGGCCTAAGACCCTTTTAAACTAATATGATATGTTATTTGTAACTTTTCTTTCCATTTAAAGTACTTTAAATACATATGTAAGGATTATTTATAACTAAAAAGCTTCACAAATTAAAAATTGCTGGAAAATATTACATCTTCATGTAAGGCTCCCCTTCATTGAAAAACCTGAATTTTTAGGCACAGGCTCATATAAATTTGACTTTTGAATAATTATGCCAAGTCTGATAAATCAAATGAGTACTCTATTGCTTTTAGTACATGATAAGTTATATGTTAAGGCATTTAAAAAGTATTTTTTTGCAATATTTTAATTTTTAAAGCCCCAAATGTTGATAGTTGAAATTTTTCAATTTTAACGTCAAAATTTTACACGCAAAGATGAGTATAGAACTTAACTTAATGTCTATAATGTACATCCCATTGTCATGAAACTTTGTAAGCAGTGTTATAATACATTAAACTTTGTTCATACCAAGTTTTTTTAAGATTTGTCAACTCTTTCTACCCTATTAGGTCCGAGACCACCATTGTCGTCCCTTGATTTTCGTTGTTCACAAATATAGTCCCTAGTGTTGACAGTGGGTTACTTGCCATTTATTTTTATACCCCTTCCAAATTTATTTCTCCATGTTCACTGCCTCAAATTGCAAGAAGGGGGATGAAATTACACTGTAAAAAAAATTGGGTCCAGAATTTTAAAGGAAAGTAGTGATTTGGTCCAGCTGAAAAAGGTTGAAAATGAGCACTTCGGAAGCTGTCAAAAGATTTCAAGATGCCCTAAACATAAAATTGTCCATATTTTGAGTTAGAGACGATGAAGTTTTCTATAAATTTGATATAATTTGTCCCAAAAGTAGTACAACACACTGTAAAAGTTTCTTTGAGAAAGCGCAGGTGGGATTTTTTTTATTTTCATTTATGTTCTAAAAGAAATGCACTACGAATTAATTGTGTTCTCGGACCTAAGAGGTGAAATCTGTAAATATAGAATTTGTACTCTGGCAACTTCCCTAAATGATTTGATGGTGTCAACTTGTCAAATAGCATGAAACTAAAGGATTTAAACTTTTATTTTATAGAATTTTTGCAAAAATGACCAATTTTGGCATTTTATGGTTAAAATAGGCATTTTATAACTTTTTCAATATTGATGCATAAATGGCATCCTGACTTTCTATCTGACAGGTTTTTATGGGTCAATATTTGTGTTTCTATGCCTTTACCTGCTTCTTTTACTTATTTATGAACTCTGAATATACAGAAAAGAAGTTTATCTCAGATAAAATGTGCAAAATGTGTTGTATAAATGACCCTTGTCTAACGCCTTGTTTGGATGAAGGCAATAGTGGGGAGCTTGGTATATAAAATTTGATGTCAATATTACAGACCCCACTAAATTTGTATCAAATGCACTTTACAATGTCTATTGTACCTGTTCCATTTCACATAATAAATTTCTTTTCTTCTGTAGGATAGCAAGTGGTTTAAATATAAGCCTGTTGAGAATAAATTGCATGCAAGTTTTTCCCTAAAAAGGCAAAAATCTTTGTTTCAGCCCATACTGCTTGTAAGAAAAGTTAATTGCAAGAGTCTTTTTGTGCTCAGATTTGTTGTATCATGTCACATGAGTATAGAAATGATGAAAAAGACACAAATTTTTATTTCTTATAGCCTCAATATGCATTTTTTAATGTAAATATGTAGCACGGCCTTAATTGACCCTAAATTTTTTCCAGTCTTACTTGGCCTAAGACCCTTTTAAACTAATATGATATGTTATTTGTAACTTTTCTTTCCATTTAAAGTACTTTAAATACATATGTAAGGATTATTTATAACTAAAAAGCTTCACAAATTAAAAATTGCTGGAAAATATTACATCTTCATGTAAGGCTCCCCTTCATTGAAAAACCTGAATTTTTAGGCACAGGCTCATATAAATTTGACTTTTGAATAATTATGCCAAGTCTGATAAATCAAATGAGTACTCTATTGCTTTTAGTACATGATAAGTTATATGTTAAGGCATTTAAAAAGTATTTTTTTGCAATATTTTAATTTTTAAAGCCCCAAATGTTGATAGTTGAAATTTTTCAATTTTAACGTCAAAATTTTACACGCAAAGATGAGTATAGAACTTAACTTAATGTCTATAATGTACATCCCATTGTCATGAAACTTTGTAAGCAGTGTTATAATACATTAAACTTTGTTCATACCAAGTTTTTTTAAGATTTGTCAACTCTTTCTACCCTATTAGGTCCGAGACCACCATTGTCGTCCCTTGATTTTCGTTGTTCACAAATATAGTCCCTAGTGTTGACAGTGGGTTACTTGCCATTTATTTTTATACCCCTTCCAAATTTATTTCTCCATGTTCACTGCCTCAAATTGCAAGAAGGGGGATGAAATTACACTGTAAAAAAAATTGGGTCCAGAATTTTAAAGGAAAGTAGTGATTTGGTCCAGCTGAAAAAGGTTGAAAATGAGCACTTCGGAAGCTGTCAAAAGATTTCAAGATGCCCTAAACATAAAATTGTCCATATTTTGAGTTAGAGACGATGAAGTTTTCTATAAATTTGATATAATTTGTCCCAAAAGTAGTACAACACACTGTAAAAGTTTCTTTGAGAAAGCGCAGGTGGGATTTTTTTTATTTTCATTTATGTTCTAAAAGAAATGCACTACGAATTAATTGTGTTCTCGGACCTAAGAGGTGAAATCTGTAAATATAGAATTTGTACTCTGGCAACTTCCCTAAATGATTTGATGGTGTCAACTTGTCAAATAGCATGAAACTAAAGGATTTAAACTTTTATTTTATAGAATTTTTGCAAAAATGACCAATTTTGGCATTTTATGGTTAAAATAGGCATTTTATAACTTTTTCAATATTGATGCATAAATGGCATCCTGACTTTCTATCTGACAGGTTTTTATGGGTCAATATTTGTGTTTCTATGCCTTTACCTGCTTCTTTTACTTATTTATGAACTCTGAATATACAGAAAAGAAGTTTATCTCAGATAAAATGTGCAAAATGTGTTGTATAAATGACCCTTGTCTAACGCCTTGTTTGGATGAAGGCAATAGTGGGGAGCTTGGTATATAAAATTTGATGTCAATATTACAGACCCCACTAAATTTGTATCAAATGCACTTTACAATGTCTATTGTACCTGTTCCATTTCACATAATAAATTTCTTTTCTTCTGTAGGATAGCAAGTGGTTTAAATATAAGCCTGTTGAGAATAAATTGCATGCAAGTTTTTCCCTAAAAAGGCAAAAATCTTTGTTTCAGCCCATACTGCTTGTAAGAAAAGTTAATTGCAAGAGTCTTTTTGTGCTCAGATTTGTTGTATCATGTCACATGAGTATAGAAATGATGAAAAAGACACAAATTTTTATTTCTTATAGCCTCAATATGCATTTTTTAATGTAAATATGTAGCACGGCCTTAATTGACCCTAAATTTTTTCCAGTCTTACTTGGCCTAAGACCCTTTTAAACTAATATGATATGTTATTTGTAACTTTTCTTTCCATTTAAAGTACTTTAAATACATATGTAAGGATTATTTATAACTAAAAAGCTTCACAAATTAAAAATTGCTGGAAAATATTACATCTTCATGTAAGGCTCCCCTTCATTGAAAAACCTGAATTTTTAGGCACAGGCTCATATAAATTTGACTTTTGAATAATTATGCCAAGTCTGATAAATCAAATGAGTACTCTATTGCTTTTAGTACATGATAAGTTATATGTTAAGGCATTTAAAAAGTATTTTTTTGCAATATTTTAATTTTTAAAGCCCCAAATGTTGATAGTTGAAATTTTTCAATTTTAACGTCAAAATTTTACACGCAAAGATGAGTATAGAACTTAACTTAATGTCTATAATGTACATCCCATTGTCATGAAACTTTGTAAGCAGTGTTATAATACATTAAACTTTGTTCATACCAAGTTTTTTTAAGATTTGTCAACTCTTTCTACCCTATTAGGTCCGAGACCACCATTGTCGTCCCTTGATTTTCGTTGTTCACAAATATAGTCCCTAGTGTTGACAGTGGGTTACTTGCCATTTATTTTTATACCCCTTCCAAATTTATTTCTCCATGTTCACTGCCTCAAATTGCAAGAAGGGGGATGAAATTACACTGTAAAAAAAATTGGGTCCAGAATTTTAAAGGAAAGTAGTGATTTGGTCCAGCTGAAAAAGGTTGAAAATGAGCACTTCGGAAGCTGTCAAAAGATTTCAAGATGCCCTAAACATAAAATTGTCCATATTTTGAGTTAGAGACGATGAAGTTTTCTATAAATTTGATATAATTTGTCCCAAAAGTAGTACAACACACTGTAAAAGTTTCTTTGAGAAAGCGCAGGTGGGATTTTTTTTATTTTCATTTATGTTCTAAAAGAAATGCACTACGAATTAATTGTGTTCTCGGACCTAAGAGGTGAAATCTGTAAATATAGAATTTGTACTCTGGCAACTTCCCTAAATGATTTGATGGTGTCAACTTGTCAAATAGCATGAAACTAAAGGATTTAAACTTTTATTTTATAGAATTTTTGCAAAAATGACCAATTTTGGCATTTTATGGTTAAAATAGGCATTTTATAACTTTTTCAATATTGATGCATAAATGGCATCCTGACTTTCTATCTGACAGGTTTTTATGGGTCAATATTTGTGTTTCTATGCCTTTACCTGCTTCTTTTACTTATTTATGAACTCTGAATATACAGAAAAGAAGTTTATCTCAGATAAAATGTGCAAAATGTGTTGTATAAATGACCCTTGTCTAACGCCTTGTTTGGATGAAGGCAATAGTGGGGAGCTTGGTATATAAAATTTGATGTCAATATTACAGACCCCACTAAATTTGTATCAAATGCACTTTACAATGTCTATTGTACCTGTTCCATTTCACATAATAAATTTCTTTTCTTCTGTAGGATAGCAAGTGGTTTAAATATAAGCCTGTTGAGAATAAATTGCATGCAAGTTTTTCCCTAAAAAGGCAAAAATCTTTGTTTCAGCCCATACTGCTTGTAAGAAAAGTTAATTGCAAGAGTCTTTTTGTGCTCAGATTTGTTGTATCATGTCACATGAGTATAGAAATGATGAAAAAGACACAAATTTTTATTTCTTATAGCCTCAATATGCATTTTTTAATGTAAATATGTAGCACGGCCTTAATTGACCCTAAATTTTTTCCAGTCTTACTTGGCCTAAGACCCTTTTAAACTAATATGATATGTTATTTGTAACTTTTCTTTCCATTTAAAGTACTTTAAATACATATGTAAGGATTATTTATAACTAAAAAGCTTCACAAATTAAAAATTGCTGGAAAATATTACATCTTCATGTAAGGCTCCCCTTCATTGAAAAACCTGAATTTTTAGGCACAGGCTCATATAAATTTGACTTTTGAATAATTATGCCAAGTCTGATAAATCAAATGAGTACTCTATTGCTTTTAGTACATGATAAGTTATATGTTAAGGCATTTAAAAAGTATTTTTTTGCAATATTTTAATTTTTAAAGCCCCAAATGTTGATAGTTGAAATTTTTCAATTTTAACGTCAAAATTTTACACGCAAAGATGAGTATAGAACTTAACTTAATGTCTATAATGTACATCCCATTGTCATGAAACTTTGTAAGCAGTGTTATAATACATTAAACTTTGTTCATACCAAGTTTTTTTAAGATTTGTCAACTCTTTCTACCCTATTAGGTCCGAGACCACCATTGTCGTCCCTTGATTTTCGTTGTTCACAAATATAGTCCCTAGTGTTGACAGTGGGTTACTTGCCATTTATTTTTATACCCCTTCCAAATTTATTTCTCCATGTTCACTGCCTCAAATTGCAAGAAGGGGGATGAAATTACACTGTAAAAAAAATTGGGTCCAGAATTTTAAAGGAAAGTAGTGATTTGGTCCAGCTGAAAAAGGTTGAAAATGAGCACTTCGGAAGCTGTCAAAAGATTTCAAGATGCCCTAAACATAAAATTGTCCATATTTTGAGTTAGAGACGATGAAGTTTTCTATAAATTTGATATAATTTGTCCCAAAAGTAGTACAACACACTGTAAAAGTTTCTTTGAGAAAGCGCAGGTGGGATTTTTTTTATTTTCATTTATGTTCTAAAAGAAATGCACTACGAATTAATTGTGTTCTCGGACCTAAGAGGTGAAATCTGTAAATATAGAATTTGTACTCTGGCAACTTCCCTAAATGATTTGATGGTGTCAACTTGTCAAATAGCATGAAACTAAAGGATTTAAACTTTTATTTTATAGAATTTTTGCAAAAATGACCAATTTTGGCATTTTATGGTTAAAATAGGCATTTTATAACTTTTTCAATATTGATGCATAAATGGCATCCTGACTTTCTATCTGACAGGTTTTTATGGGTCAATATTTGTGTTTCTATGCCTTTACCTGCTTCTTTTACTTATTTATGAACTCTGAATATACAGAAAAGAAGTTTATCTCAGATAAAATGTGCAAAATGTGTTGTATAAATGACCCTTGTCTAACGCCTTGTTTGGATGAAGGCAATAGTGGGGAGCTTGGTATATAAAATTTGATGTCAATATTACAGACCCCACTAAATTTGTATCAAATGCACTTTACAATGTCTATTGTACCTGTTCCATTTCACATAATAAATTTCTTTTCTTCTGTAGGATAGCAAGTGGTTTAAATATAAGCCTGTTGAGAATAAATTGCATGCAAGTTTTTCCCTAAAAAGGCAAAAATCTTTGTTTCAGCCCATACTGCTTGTAAGAAAAGTTAATTGCAAGAGTCTTTTTGTGCTCAGATTTGTTGTATCATGTCACATGAGTATAGAAATGATGAAAAAGACACAAATTTTTATTTCTTATAGCCTCAATATGCATTTTTTAATGTAAATATGTAGCACGGCCTTAATTGACCCTAAATTTTTTCCAGTCTTACTTGGCCTAAGACCCTTTTAAACTAATATGATATGTTATTTGTAACTTTTCTTTCCATTTAAAGTACTTTAAATACATATGTAAGGATTATTTATAACTAAAAAGCTTCACAAATTAAAAATTGCTGGAAAATATTACATCTTCATGTAAGGCTCCCCTTCATTGAAAAACCTGAATTTTTAGGCACAGGCTCATATAAATTTGACTTTTGAATAATTATGCCAAGTCTGATAAATCAAATGAGTACTCTATTGCTTTTAGTACATGATAAGTTATATGTTAAGGCATTTAAAAAGTATTTTTTTGCAATATTTTAATTTTTAAAGCCCCAAATGTTGATAGTTGAAATTTTTCAATTTTAACGTCAAAATTTTACACGCAAAGATGAGTATAGAACTTAACTTAATGTCTATAATGTACATCCCATTGTCATGAAACTTTGTAAGCAGTGTTATAATACATTAAACTTTGTTCATACCAAGTTTTTTTAAGATTTGTCAACTCTTTCTACCCTATTAGGTCCGAGACCACCATTGTCGTCCCTTGATTTTCGTTGTTCACAAATATAGTCCCTAGTGTTGACAGTGGGTTACTTGCCATTTATTTTTATACCCCTTCCAAATTTATTTCTCCATGTTCACTGCCTCAAATTGCAAGAAGGGGGATGAAATTACACTGTAAAAAAAATTGGGTCCAGAATTTTAAAGGAAAGTAGTGATTTGGTCCAGCTGAAAAAGGTTGAAAATGAGCACTTCGGAAGCTGTCAAAAGATTTCAAGATGCCCTAAACATAAAATTGTCCATATTTTGAGTTAGAGACGATGAAGTTTTCTATAAATTTGATATAATTTGTCCCAAAAGTAGTACAACACACTGTAAAAGTTTCTTTGAGAAAGCGCAGGTGGGATTTTTTTTATTTTCATTTATGTTCTAAAAGAAATGCACTACGAATTAATTGTGTTCTCGGACCTAAGAGGTGAAATCTGTAAATATAGAATTTGTACTCTGGCAACTTCCCTAAATGATTTGATGGTGTCAACTTGTCAAATAGCATGAAACTAAAGGATTTAAACTTTTATTTTATAGAATTTTTGCAAAAATGACCAATTTTGGCATTTTATGGTTAAAATAGGCATTTTATAACTTTTTCAATATTGATGCATAAATGGCATCCTGACTTTCTATCTGACAGGTTTTTATGGGTCAATATTTGTGTTTCTATGCCTTTACCTGCTTCTTTTACTTATTTATGAACTCTGAATATACAGAAAAGAAGTTTATCTCAGATAAAATGTGCAAAATGTGTTGTATAAATGACCCTTGTCTAACGCCTTGTTTGGATGAAGGCAATAGTGGGGAGCTTGGTATATAAAATTTGATGTCAATATTACAGACCCCACTAAATTTGTATCAAATGCACTTTACAATGTCTATTGTACCTGTTCCATTTCACATAATAAATTTCTTTTCTTCTGTAGGATAGCAAGTGGTTTAAATATAAGCCTGTTGAGAATAAATTGCATGCAAGTTTTTCCCTAAAAAGGCAAAAATCTTTGTTTCAGCCCATACTGCTTGTAAGAAAAGTTAATTGCAAGAGTCTTTTTGTGCTCAGATTTGTTGTATCATGTCACATGAGTATAGAAATGATGAAAAAGACACAAATTTTTATTTCTTATAGCCTCAATATGCATTTTTTAATGTAAATATGTAGCACGGCCTTAATTGACCCTAAATTTTTTCCAGTCTTACTTGGCCTAAGACCCTTTTAAACTAATATGATATGTTATTTGTAACTTTTCTTTCCATTTAAAGTACTTTAAATACATATGTAAGGATTATTTATAACTAAAAAGCTTCACAAATTAAAAATTGCTGGAAAATATTACATCTTCATGTAAGGCTCCCCTTCATTGAAAAACCTGAATTTTTAGGCACAGGCTCATATAAATTTGACTTTTGAATAATTATGCCAAGTCTGATAAATCAAATGAGTACTCTATTGCTTTTAGTACATGATAAGTTATATGTTAAGGCATTTAAAAAGTATTTTTTTGCAATATTTTAATTTTTAAAGCCCCAAATGTTGATAGTTGAAATTTTTCAATTTTAACGTCAAAATTTTACACGCAAAGATGAGTATAGAACTTAACTTAATGTCTATAATGTACATCCCATTGTCATGAAACTTTGTAAGCAGTGTTATAATACATTAAACTTTGTTCATACCAAGTTTTTTTAAGATTTGTCAACTCTTTCTACCCTATTAGGTGAAATCTGTAAATATAGAATTTGTACTCTGGCAACTTCCCTAAATGATTTGATGGTGTCAACTTGTCAAATAGCATGAAACTAAAGGATTTAAACTTTTATTTTATAGAATTTTTGCAAAAATGACCAATTTTGGCATTTTATGGTTAAAATAGGCATTTTATAACTTTTTCAATATTGATGCATAAATGGCATCCTGACTTTCTATCTGACAGGTTTTTATGGGTCAATATTTGTGTTTCTATGCCTTTACCTGCTTCTTTTACTTATTTATGAACTCTGAATATACAGAAAAGAAGTTTATCTCAGATAAAATGTGCAAAATGTGTTGTATAAATGACCCTTGTCTAACGCCTTGTTTGGATGAAGGCAATAGTGGGGAGCTTGGTATATAAAATTTGATGTCAATATTACAGACCCCACTAAATTTGTATCAAATGCACTTTACAATGTCTATTGTACCTGTTCCATTTCACATAATAAATTTCTTTTCTTCTGTAGGATAGCAAGTGGTTTAAATATAAGCCTGTTGAGAATAAATTGCATGCAAGTTTTTCCCTAAAAAGGCAAAAATCTTTGTTTCAGCCCATACTGCTTGTAAGAAAAGTTAATTGCAAGAGTCTTTTTGTGCTCAGATTTGTTGTATCATGTCACATGAGTATAGAAATGATGAAAAAGACACAAATTTTTATTTCTTATAGCCTCAATATGCATTTTTTAATGTAAATATGTAGCACGGCCTTAATTGACCCTAAATTTTTTCCAGTCTTACTTGGCCTAAGACCCTTTTAAACTAATATGATATGTTATTTGTAACTTTTCTTTCCATTTAAAGTACTTTAAATACATATGTAAGGATTATTTATAACTAAAAAGCTTCACAAATTAAAAATTGCTGGAAAATATTACATCTTCATGTAAGGCTCCCCTTCATTGAAAAACCTGAATTTTTAGGCACAGGCTCATATAAATTTGACTTTTGAATAATTATGCCAAGTCTGATAAATCAAATGAGTACTCTATTGCTTTTAGTACATGATAAGTTATATGTTAAGGCATTTAAAAAGTATTTTTTTGCAATATTTTAATTTTTAAAGCCCCAAATGTTGATAGTTGAAATTTTTCAATTTTAACGTCAAAATTTTACACGCAAAGATGAGTATAGAACTTAACTTAATGTCTATAATGTACATCCCATTGTCATGAAACTTTGTAAGCAGTGTTATAATACATTAAACTTTGTTCATACCAAGTTTTTTTAAGATTTGTCAACTCTTTCTACCCTATTAGGTCCGAGACCACCATTGTCGTCCCTTGATTTTCGTTGTTCACAAATATAGTCCCTAGTGTTGACAGTGGGTTACTTGCCATTTATTTTTATACCCCTTCCAAATTTATTTCTCCATGTTCACTGCCTCAAATTGCAAGAAGGGGGATGAAATTACACTGTAAAAAAAATTGGGTCCAGAATTTTAAAGGAAAGTAGTGATTTGGTCCAGCTGAAAAAGGTTGAAAATGAGCACTTCGGAAGCTGTCAAAAGATTTCAAGATGCCCTAAACATAAAATTGTCCATATTTTGAGTTAGAGACGATGAAGTTTTCTATAAATTTGATATAATTTGTCCCAAAAGTAGTACAACACACTGTAAAAGTTTCTTTGAGAAAGCGCAGGTGGGATTTTTTTTATTTTCATTTATGTTCTAAAAGAAATGCACTACGAATTAATTGTGTTCTCGGACCTAAGAGGTGAAATCTGTAAATATAGAATTTGTACTCTGGCAACTTCCCTAAATGATTTGATGGTGTCAACTTGTCAAATAGCATGAAACTAAAGGATTTAAACTTTTATTTTATAGAATTTTTGCAAAAATGACCAATTTTGGCATTTTATGGTTAAAATAGGCATTTTATAACTTTTTCAATATTGATGCATAAATGGCATCCTGACTTTCTATCTGACAGGTTTTTATGGGTCAATATTTGTGTTTCTATGCCTTTACCTGCTTCTTTTACTTATTTATGAACTCTGAATATACAGAAAAGAAGTTTATCTCAGATAAAATGTGCAAAATGTGTTGTATAAATGACCCTTGTCTAACGCCTTGTTTGGATGAAGGCAATAGTGGGGAGCTTGGTATATAAAATTTGATGTCAATATTACAGACCCCACTAAATTTGTATCAAATGCACTTTACAATGTCTATTGTACCTGTTCCATTTCACATAATAAATTTCTTTTCTTCTGTAGGATAGCAAGTGGTTTAAATATAAGCCTGTTGAGAATAAATTGCATGCAAGTTTTTCCCTAAAAAGGCAAAAATCTTTGTTTCAGCCCATACTGCTTGTAAGAAAAGTTAATTGCAAGAGTCTTTTTGTGCTCAGATTTGTTGTATCATGTCACATGAGTATAGAAATGATGAAAAAGACACAAATTTTTATTTCTTATAGCCTCAATATGCATTTTTTAATGTAAATATGTAGCACGGCCTTAATTGACCCTAAATTTTTTCCAGTCTTACTTGGCCTAAGACCCTTTTAAACTAATATGATATGTTATTTGTAACTTTTCTTTCCATTTAAAGTACTTTAAATACATATGTAAGGATTATTTATAACTAAAAAGCTTCACAAATTAAAAATTGCTGGAAAATATTACATCTTCATGTAAGGCTCCCCTTCATTGAAAAACCTGAATTTTTAGGCACAGGCTCATATAAATTTGACTTTTGAATAATTATGCCAAGTCTGATAAATCAAATGAGTACTCTATTGCTTTTAGTACATGATAAGTTATATGTTAAGGCATTTAAAAAGTATTTTTTTGCAATATTTTAATTTTTAAAGCCCCAAATGTTGATAGTTGAAATTTTTCAATTTTAACGTCAAAATTTTACACGCAAAGATGAGTATAGAACTTAACTTAATGTCTATAATGTACATCCCATTGTCATGAAACTTTGTAAGCAGTGTTATAATACATTAAACTTTGTTCATACCAAGTTTTTTTAAGATTTGTCAACTCTTTCTACCCTATTAGGTCCGAGACCACCATTGTCGTCCCTTGATTTTCGTTGTTCACAAATATAGTCCCTAGTGTTGACAGTGGGTTACTTGCCATTTATTTTTATACCCCTTCCAAATTTATTTCTCCATGTTCACTGCCTCAAATTGCAAGAAGGGGGATGAAATTACACTGTAAAAAAAATTGGGTCCAGAATTTTAAAGGAAAGTAGTGATTTGGTCCAGCTGAAAAAGGTTGAAAATGAGCACTTCGGAAGCTGTCAAAAGATTTCAAGATGCCCTAAACATAAAATTGTCCATATTTTGAGTTAGAGACGATGAAGTTTTCTATAAATTTGATATAATTTGTCCCAAAAGTAGTACAACACACTGTAAAAGTTTCTTTGAGAAAGCGCAGGTGGGATTTTTTTTATTTTCATTTATGTTCTAAAAGAAATGCACTACGAATTAATTGTGTTCTCGGACCTAAGAGGTGAAATCTGTAAATATAGAATTTGTACTCTGGCAACTTCCCTAAATGATTTGATGGTGTCAACTTGTCAAATAGCATGAAACTAAAGGATTTAAACTTTTATTTTATAGAATTTTTGCAAAAATGACCAATTTTGGCATTTTATGGTTAAAATAGGCATTTTATAACTTTTTCAATATTGATGCATAAATGGCATCCTGAC
>NW_026963429.1:0-18537 GCF_036588685.1 Mytilus trossulus
ATACAGAAAATTTAAGCAGTGAAAAATGTTGAGTACTTCAAGGGGCAACTTTGTTACTTTATGATTGTATTAGTTTTACCATTATGTAAGGGACATAACCCCCATTGATGGTTTATAAAAAGCCATTATTGGGCAAAACTCTTAAACAAAATGTCCTTGACCCATAGGGTCTTTTGCAATGACATTGTGAAGCAATGACCTTGACAAAGGTCACAAGGTCAAATGTCAAGGTCATGTCCATGTGTGATTTGGGGCACTACTTGAAGAGTTTTATGTGTGTTTGCCTGCCAACCAACCATCCAATCAATCAATCAATCAATCAATCAATCAATCAATCAATCAATCAATCATGATCATGATCAATCAACCAATAATGATCATGATCAATCAATCAATCAGAGGATTCAAGATCTTCTTTGTTTCTTTTACGCTGTTTCAACTGACCCTATCCAACGTGTTTAACCAATCAACCAACCAACCAACCAACCAACCAACCAACTAATCAATCAATCAATCAATCAATCAATCAATCAATCAATCATGATCATGATCAATCAATCATGTTTCTGTCTCATGTGTTTAATATAGGGTCCAAGATCTTTGTTTCTTTTTCGCTGTTTCAATTGACCCTATCCAACGTGTTTAACCAACCAACCAACCAACCAACCAACCAACCAACCAACCAACCAACTAATCAATCAATCAATCAATCAATCAAGTAATCAATCAATCATAATCATGATCAATCAATCAATCAGTCAAGTAATCAATCAATCATGATGATGATCAATCAATCATGTTTCATGAAAAATTGAAATTTAATATTGTTCTTGCGTCACTTCTGAAAAAAAAATCCACATGTACTCTGAAACTACAAGTACAATCGACCTCAAAATTTGCAGTCAGCAGTGCATACATGTACTAAAAGTTTATAAAAAAACTTGGTGCAGCTACCTCTCAAGAATTTTCCTAGAGAAAATAAATGGCAATGCCGTAAAAATCGCTGGCTAGGTCCGTAAATCTCAGTAAAAACCTACAATAAAATGTCCGCTCCGAGATTGAAATACTAATCTGTGTTACAAACAAGTGCTGAAAAATGTACATTATCAGAAAATAATCAATAAATGTGTTTTAAAGTTACACCGGATCAATTAAATCCAAAACATGCACTGCCCGTGAACTGTCAACAAGATGTCAATTTCCTACAATGACAAAAGAAATTACATTGTGTACATTCCATCTCTATAGATGTTGTCTGTCCAACGTCCCGACCTAAAGAGAAATAAAAAGACTATCTTTTCGTTATTATAAACCCGTGTCACGTGATGTGGCGCGCGCGCTGTACCTAAAATAAAAGAAAAACTTTCCAAACTAAACATGAACCTTTTCCGGTAACAATAATAAAAACCCCATACAGAAACAAACAAACAAACAAACAAACACCCCCCACCCCCCCCAATTCAATTAATTTTAAAGGGGGAAAGACCCCCTACAATTGCTTTTTTAAAGCAATTGATTTATATTGTAAAGAACCTTTTTAACCATTCTGTTCCGTTAATAAAAAAAAAAAAAAAAAAAATCCCGAGACCCCGTTTTGCCCCCCCCCCCTTTTTTTTTTTAACCCTTCACTTACAACTGAATGTAGGTTGTGTGCTATCGATCCTTTCAACGTAAAACGAACGACAACTCCAGTTTTTTCCATATTATTAGGTCTTTCCACTTTTCTGTGGAAAGTCCTATTGTATTTGTTCTGATTATTATTATTATTATTTTTTTTTTTCTTCCGCCAAATTTTTTTCTTGCGATAAATGTTTGTTTCGCAATATGTCGCTTAGATATTTCTCATATGGTATCGTATAGTTTATGCGCTTTTAAATTTCACCCTGCTAAGCCGAACCATTTTCTTTGTGAGAGTTATCTCCCTATTCACTGTTTATCATGTGTGTGCATCTCCTTCATAACAAAAAAAGATAGCGACAAAATTCTTTTCACAAATTGTTCGTTACAACCTCAGTAATTTTTGGCGTATTTGGATCGAAGCGATTCGATGAAATTTTATAGGAGTTATCTACCTTTACGGAATAAATTTGTCGCTATATTTTTTTAACTCATAAACCGTTAACCGTATAACCCTGGAATGTTTTTATTTGAGTCCCCTGATTCCTAACTAAGAAAATTAGGTCAAGGTCAAAGGTCAAGGTCATATTTTAGATTTTCATATGTCTTTGATTTCCCTATAATTCTTGAATGGTTATAGATACAGAAAATTTAAGCAGTGAAAAATGTTGAGTACTTCAAGGGGCAACTTTGTTACTTTATGATTGTATTAGTTTTACCATTATGTAAGGGACATAACCCCCATTGATGGTTTATAAAAAGCCATTATTGGGCAAAACTCTTAAACAAAATGTCCTTGACCCATAGGGTCTTTTGCAATGACATTGTGAAGCAATGACCTTGACAAAGGTCACAAGGTCAAATGTCAAGGTCATGTCCATGTGTGATTTGGGGCACTACTTGAAGAGTTTTATGTGTGTTTGCCTGCCAACCAACCATCCAATCAATCAATCAATCAATCAATCAATCAATCAATCAATCAATCAATCATGATCATGATCAATCAACCAATAATGATCATGATCAATCAATCAATCAGAGGATTCAAGATCTTCTTTGTTTCTTTTACGCTGTTTCAACTGACCCTATCCAACGTGTTTAACCAATCAACCAACCAACCAACCAACCAACCAACCAACTAATCAATCAATCAATCAATCAATCAATCAATCAATCAATCATGATCATGATCAATCAATCATGTTTCTGTCTCATGTGTTTAATATAGGGTCCAAGATCTTTGTTTCTTTTTCGCTGTTTCAATTGACCCTATCCAACGTGTTTAACCAACCAACCAACCAACCAACCAACCAACCAACCAACCAACCAACTAATCAATCAATCAATCAATCAATCAAGTAATCAATCAATCATAATCATGATCAATCAATCAATCAGTCAAGTAATCAATCAATCATGATGATGATCAATCAATCATGTTTCATGAAAAATTGAAATTTAATATTGTTCTTGCGTCACTTCTGAAAAAAAAATCCACATGTACTCTGAAACTACAAGTACAATCGACCTCAAAATTTGCAGTCAGCAGTGCATACATGTACTAAAAGTTTATAAAAAAACTTGGTGCAGCTACCTCTCAAGAATTTTCCTAGAGAAAATAAATGGCAATGCCGTAAAAATCGCTGGCTAGGTCCGTAAATCTCAGTAAAAACCTACAATAAAATGTCCGCTCCGAGATTGAAATACTAATCTGTGTTACAAACAAGTGCTGAAAAATGTACATTATCAGAAAATAATCAATAAATGTGTTTTAAAGTTACACCGGATCAATTAAATCCAAAACATGCACTGCCCGTGAACTGTCAACAAGATGTCAATTTCCTACAATGACAAAAGAAATTACATTGTGTACATTCCATCTCTATAGATGTTGTCTGTCCAACGTCCCGACCTAAAGAGAAATAAAAAGACTATCTTTTCGTTATTATAAACCCGTGTCACGTGATGTGGCGCGCGCGCTGTACCTAAAATAAAAGAAAAACTTTCCAAACTAAACATGAACCTTTTCCGGTAACAATAATAAAAACCCCATACAGAAACAAACAAACAAACAAACAAACACCCCCCACCCCCCCCAATTCAATTAATTTTAAAGGGGGAAAGACCCCCTACAATTGCTTTTTTAAAGCAATTGATTTATATTGTAAAGAACCTTTTTAACCATTCTGTTCCGTTAATAAAAAAAAAAAAAAAAAAAATCCCGAGACCCCGTTTTGCCCCCCCCCCCTTTTTTTTTTTAACCCTTCACTTACAACTGAATGTAGGTTGTGTGCTATCGATCCTTTCAACGTAAAACGAACGACAACTCCAGTTTTTTCCATATTATTAGGTCTTTCCACTTTTCTGTGGAAAGTCCTATTGTATTTGTTCTGATTATTATTATTATTATTTTTTTTTTTCTTCCGCCAAATTTTTTTCTTGCGATAAATGTTTGTTTCGCAATATGTCGCTTAGATATTTCTCATATGGTATCGTATAGTTTATGCGCTTTTAAATTTCACCCTGCTAAGCCGAACCATTTTCTTTGTGAGAGTTATCTCCCTATTCACTGTTTATCATGTGTGTGCATCTCCTTCATAACAAAAAAAGATAGCGACAAAATTCTTTTCACAAATTGTTCGTTACAACCTCAGTAATTTTTGGCGTATTTGGATCGAAGCGATTCGATGAAATTTTATAGGAGTTATCTACCTTTACGGAATAAATTTGTCGCTATATTTTTTTAACTCATAAACCGTTAACCGTATAACCCTGGAATGTTTTTATTTGAGTCCCCTGATTCCTAACTAAGAAAATTAGGTCAAGGTCAAAGGTCAAGGTCATATTTTAGATTTTCATATGTCTTTGATTTCCCTATAATTCTTGAATGGTTATAGATACAGAAAATTTAAGCAGTGAAAAATGTTGAGTACTTCAAGGGGCAACTTTGTTACTTTATGATTGTATTAGTTTTACCATTATGTAAGGGACATAACCCCCATTGATGGTTTATAAAAAGCCATTATTGGGCAAAACTCTTAAACAAAATGTCCTTGACCCATAGGGTCTTTTGCAATGACATTGTGAAGCAATGACCTTGACAAAGGTCACAAGGTCAAATGTCAAGGTCATGTCCATGTGTGATTTGGGGCACTACTTGAAGAGTTTTATGTGTGTTTGCCTGCCAACCAACCATCCAATCAATCAATCAATCAATCAATCAATCAATCAATCAATCAATCAATCATGATCATGATCAATCAACCAATAATGATCATGATCAATCAATCAATCAGAGGATTCAAGATCTTCTTTGTTTCTTTTACGCTGTTTCAACTGACCCTATCCAACGTGTTTAACCAATCAACCAACCAACCAACCAACCAACCAACCAACTAATCAATCAATCAATCAATCAATCAATCAATCAATCAATCATGATCATGATCAATCAATCATGTTTCTGTCTCATGTGTTTAATATAGGGTCCAAGATCTTTGTTTCTTTTTCGCTGTTTCAATTGACCCTATCCAACGTGTTTAACCAACCAACCAACCAACCAACCAACCAACCAACCAACCAACCAACTAATCAATCAATCAATCAATCAATCAAGTAATCAATCAATCATAATCATGATCAATCAATCAATCAGTCAAGTAATCAATCAATCATGATGATGATCAATCAATCATGTTTCATGAAAAATTGAAATTTAATATTGTTCTTGCGTCACTTCTGAAAAAAAAATCCACATGTACTCTGAAACTACAAGTACAATCGACCTCAAAATTTGCAGTCAGCAGTGCATACATGTACTAAAAGTTTATAAAAAAACTTGGTGCAGCTACCTCTCAAGAATTTTCCTAGAGAAAATAAATGGCAATGCCGTAAAAATCGCTGGCTAGGTCCGTAAATCTCAGTAAAAACCTACAATAAAATGTCCGCTCCGAGATTGAAATACTAATCTGTGTTACAAACAAGTGCTGAAAAATGTACATTATCAGAAAATAATCAATAAATGTGTTTTAAAGTTACACCGGATCAATTAAATCCAAAACATGCACTGCCCGTGAACTGTCAACAAGATGTCAATTTCCTACAATGACAAAAGAAATTACATTGTGTACATTCCATCTCTATAGATGTTGTCTGTCCAACGTCCCGACCTAAAGAGAAATAAAAAGACTATCTTTTCGTTATTATAAACCCGTGTCACGTGATGTGGCGCGCGCGCTGTACCTAAAATAAAAGAAAAACTTTCCAAACTAAACATGAACCTTTTCCGGTAACAATAATAAAAACCCCATACAGAAACAAACAAACAAACAAACAAACACCCCCCACCCCCCCCAATTCAATTAATTTTAAAGGGGGAAAGACCCCCTACAATTGCTTTTTTAAAGCAATTGATTTATATTGTAAAGAACCTTTTTAACCATTCTGTTCCGTTAATAAAAAAAAAAAAAAAAAAAATCCCGAGACCCCGTTTTGCCCCCCCCCCCTTTTTTTTTTTAACCCTTCACTTACAACTGAATGTAGGTTGTGTGCTATCGATCCTTTCAACGTAAAACGAACGACAACTCCAGTTTTTTCCATATTATTAGGTCTTTCCACTTTTCTGTGGAAAGTCCTATTGTATTTGTTCTGATTATTATTATTATTATTTTTTTTTTTCTTCCGCCAAATTTTTTTCTTGCGATAAATGTTTGTTTCGCAATATGTCGCTTAGATATTTCTCATATGGTATCGTATAGTTTATGCGCTTTTAAATTTCACCCTGCTAAGCCGAACCATTTTCTTTGTGAGAGTTATCTCCCTATTCACTGTTTATCATGTGTGTGCATCTCCTTCATAACAAAAAAAGATAGCGACAAAATTCTTTTCACAAATTGTTCGTTACAACCTCAGTAATTTTTGGCGTATTTGGATCGAAGCGATTCGATGAAATTTTATAGGAGTTATCTACCTTTACGGAATAAATTTGTCGCTATATTTTTTTAACTCATAAACCGTTAACCGTATAACCCTGGAATGTTTTTATTTGAGTCCCCTGATTCCTAACTAAGAAAATTAGGTCAAGGTCAAAGGTCAAGGTCATATTTTAGATTTTCATATGTCTTTGATTTCCCTATAATTCTTGAATGGTTATAGATACAGAAAATTTAAGCAGTGAAAAATGTTGAGTACTTCAAGGGGCAACTTTGTTACTTTATGATTGTATTAGTTTTACCATTATGTAAGGGACATAACCCCCATTGATGGTTTATAAAAAGCCATTATTGGGCAAAACTCTTAAACAAAATGTCCTTGACCCATAGGGTCTTTTGCAATGACATTGTGAAGCAATGACCTTGACAAAGGTCACAAGGTCAAATGTCAAGGTCATGTCCATGTGTGATTTGGGGCACTACTTGAAGAGTTTTATGTGTGTTTGCCTGCCAACCAACCATCCAATCAATCAATCAATCAATCAATCAATCAATCAATCAATCAATCAATCATGATCATGATCAATCAACCAATAATGATCATGATCAATCAATCAATCAGAGGATTCAAGATCTTCTTTGTTTCTTTTACGCTGTTTCAACTGACCCTATCCAACGTGTTTAACCAATCAACCAACCAACCAACCAACCAACCAACCAACTAATCAATCAATCAATCAATCAATCAATCAATCAATCAATCATGATCATGATCAATCAATCATGTTTCTGTCTCATGTGTTTAATATAGGGTCCAAGATCTTTGTTTCTTTTTCGCTGTTTCAATTGACCCTATCCAACGTGTTTAACCAACCAACCAACCAACCAACCAACCAACCAACCAACCAACCAACTAATCAATCAATCAATCAATCAATCAAGTAATCAATCAATCATAATCATGATCAATCAATCAATCAGTCAAGTAATCAATCAATCATGATGATGATCAATCAATCATGTTTCATGAAAAATTGAAATTTAATATTGTTCTTGCGTCACTTCTGAAAAAAAAATCCACATGTACTCTGAAACTACAAGTACAATCGACCTCAAAATTTGCAGTCAGCAGTGCATACATGTACTAAAAGTTTATAAAAAAACTTGGTGCAGCTACCTCTCAAGAATTTTCCTAGAGAAAATAAATGGCAATGCCGTAAAAATCGCTGGCTAGGTCCGTAAATCTCAGTAAAAACCTACAATAAAATGTCCGCTCCGAGATTGAAATACTAATCTGTGTTACAAACAAGTGCTGAAAAATGTACATTATCAGAAAATAATCAATAAATGTGTTTTAAAGTTACACCGGATCAATTAAATCCAAAACATGCACTGCCCGTGAACTGTCAACAAGATGTCAGTTTCCTACAATGACAAAAGAAATTACATTGTGTACATTCCATCTCTATAGATGTTGTCTGTCCAACGTCCCGACCTAAAGAGAAATAAAAAGACTATCTTTTCGTTATTATAAACCCGTGTCACGTGATGTGGCGCGCGCGCTGTACCTAAAATAAAAGAAAAACTTTCCAAACTAAACATGAACCTTTTCCGGTAACAATAATAAAAACCCCATACAGAAACAAACAAACAAACAAACAAACACCCCCCACCCCCCCCAATTCAATTAATTTTAAAGGGGGAAAGACCCCCTACAATTGCTTTTTTAAAGCAATTGATTTATATTGTAAAGAACCTTTTTAACCATTCTGTTCCGTTAATAAAAAAAAAAAAAAAAAAAATCCCGAGACCCCGTTTTGCCCCCCCCCCCCCTTTTTTTTTTTAACCCTTCACTTACAACTGAATGTAGGTTGTGTGCTATCGATCCTTTCAACGTAAAACGAACGACAACTCCAGTTTTTTCCATATTATTAGGTCTTTCCACTTTTCTGTGGAAAGTCCTATTGTATTTGTTCTGATTATTATTATTATTATTTTTTTTTTTCTTCCGCCAAATTTTTTTCTTGCGATAAATGTTTGTTTCGCAATATGTCGCTTAGATATTTCTCATATGGTATCGTATAGTTTATGCGCTTTTAAATTTCACCCTGCTAAGCCGAACCATTTTCTTTGTGAGAGTTATCTCCCTATTCACTGTTTATCATGTGTGTGCATCTCCTTCATAACAAAAAAAGATAGCGACAAAATTCTTTTCACAAATTGTTCGTTACAACCTCAGTAATTTTTGGCGTATTTGGATCGAAGCGATTCGATGAAATTTTATAGGAGTTATCTACCTTTACGGAATAAATTTGTCGCTATATTTTTTTAACTCATAAACCGTTAACCGTATAACCCTGGAATGTTTTTATTTGAGTCCCCTGATTCCTAACTAAGAAAATTAGGTCAAGGTCAAAGGTCAAGGTCATATTTTAGATTTTCATATGTCTTTGATTTCCCTATAATTCTTGAATGGTTATAGATACAGAAAATTTAAGCAGTGAAAAATGTTGAGTACTTCAAGGGGCAACTTTGTTACTTTATGATTGTATTAGTTTTACCATTATGTAAGGGACATAACCCCCATTGATGGTTTATAAAAAGCCATTATTGGGCAAAACTCTTAAACAAAATGTCCTTGACCCATAGGGTCTTTTGCAATGACATTGTGAAGCAATGACCTTGACAAAGGTCACAAGGTCAAATGTCAAGGTCATGTCCATGTGTGATTTGGGGCACTACTTGAAGAGTTTTATGTGTGTTTGCCTGCCAACCAACCATCCAATCAATCAATCAATCAATCAATCAATCAATCAATCAATCAATCAATCATGATCATGATCAATCAACCAATAATGATCATGATCAATCAATCAATCAGAGGATTCAAGATCTTCTTTGTTTCTTTTACGCTGTTTCAACTGACCCTATCCAACGTGTTTAACCAATCAACCAACCAACCAACCAACCAACCAACCAACTAATCAATCAATCAATCAATCAATCAATCAATCAATCAATCATGATCATGATCAATCAATCATGTTTCTGTCTCATGTGTTTAATATAGGGTCCAAGATCTTTGTTTCTTTTTCGCTGTTTCAATTGACCCTATCCAACGTGTTTAACCAACCAACCAACCAACCAACCAACCAACCAACCAACCAACCAACTAATCAATCAATCAATCAATCAATCAAGTAATCAATCAATCATAATCATGATCAATCAATCAATCAGTCAAGTAATCAATCAATCATGATGATGATCAATCAATCATGTTTCATGAAAAATTGAAATTTAATATTGTTCTTGCGTCACTTCTGAAAAAAAAATCCACATGTACTCTGAAACTACAAGTACAATCGACCTCAAAATTTGCAGTCAGCAGTGCATACATGTACTAAAAGTTTATAAAAAAACTTGGTGCAGCTACCTCTCAAGAATTTTCCTAGAGAAAATAAATGGCAATGCCGTAAAAATCGCTGGCTAGGTCCGTAAATCTCAGTAAAAACCTACAATAAAATGTCCGCTCCGAGATTGAAATACTAATCTGTGTTACAAACAAGTGCTGAAAAATGTACATTATCAGAAAATAATCAATAAATGTGTTTTAAAGTTACACCGGATCAATTAAATCCAAAACATGCACTGCCCGTGAACTGTCAACAAGATGTCAATTTCCTACAATGACAAAAGAAATTACATTGTGTACATTCCATCTCTATAGATGTTGTCTGTCCAACGTCCCGACCTAAAGAGAAATAAAAAGACTATCTTTTCGTTATTATAAACCCGTGTCACGTGATGTGGCGCGCGCGCTGTACCTAAAATAAAAGAAAAACTTTCCAAACTAAACATGAACCTTTTCCGGTAACAATAATAAAAACCCCATACAGAAACAAACAAACAAACAAACAAACACCCCCCACCCCCCCCAATTCAATTAATTTTAAAGGGGGAAAGACCCCCTACAATTGCTTTTTTAAAGCAATTGATTTATATTGTAAAGAACCTTTTTAACCATTCTGTTCCGTTAATAAAAAAAAAAAAAAAAAAAATCCCGAGACCCCGTTTTGCCCCCCCCCCCCTTTTTTTTTTTAACCCTTCACTTACAACTGAATGTAGGTTGTGTGCTATCGATCCTTTCAACGTAAAACGAACGACAACTCCAGTTTTTTCCATATTATTAGGTCTTTCCACTTTTCTGTGGAAAGTCCTATTGTATTTGTTCTGATTATTATTATTATTATTTTTTTTTTTCTTCCGCCAAATTTTTTTCTTGCGATAAATGTTTGTTTCGCAATATGTCGCTTAGATATTTCTCATATGGTATCGTATAGTTTATGCGCTTTTAAATTTCACCCTGCTAAGCCGAACCATTTTCTTTGTGAGAGTTATCTCCCTATTCACTGTTTATCATGTGTGTGCATCTCCTTCATAACAAAAAAAGATAGCGACAAAATTCTTTTCACAAATTGTTCGTTACAACCTCAGTAATTTTTGGCGTATTTGGATCGAAGCGATTCGATGAAATTTTATAGGAGTTATCTACCTTTACGGAATAAATTTGTCGCTATATTTTTTTAACTCATAAACCGTTAACCGTATAACCCTGGAATGTTTTTATTTGAGTCCCCTGATTCCTAACTAAGAAAATTAGGTCAAGGTCAAAGGTCAAGGTCATATTTTAGATTTTCATATGTCTTTGATTTCCCTATAATTCTTGAATGGTTATAGATACAGAAAATTTAAGCAGTGAAAAATGTTGAGTACTTCAAGGGGCAACTTTGTTACTTTATGATTGTATTAGTTTTACCATTATGTAAGGGACATAACCCCCATTGATGGTTTATAAAAAGCCATTATTGGGCAAAACTCTTAAACAAAATGTCCTTGACCCATAGGGTCTTTTGCAATGACATTGTGAAGCAATGACCTTGACAAAGGTCACAAGGTCAAATGTCAAGGTCATGTCCATGTGTGATTTGGGGCACTACTTGAAGAGTTTTATGTGTGTTTGCCTGCCAACCAACCATCCAATCAATCAATCAATCAATCAATCAATCAATCAATCAATCAATCAATCATGATCATGATCAATCAACCAATAATGATCATGATCAATCAATCAATCAGAGGATTCAAGATCTTCTTTGTTTCTTTTACGCTGTTTCAACTGACCCTATCCAACGTGTTTAACCAATCAACCAACCAACCAACCAACCAACCAACCAACTAATCAATCAATCAATCAATCAATCAATCAATCAATCAATCATGATCATGATCAATCAATCATGTTTCTGTCTCATGTGTTTAATATAGGGTCCAAGATCTTTGTTTCTTTTTCGCTGTTTCAATTGACCCTATCCAACGTGTTTAACCAACCAACCAACCAACCAACCAACCAACCAACCAACCAACCAACTAATCAATCAATCAATCAATCAATCAAGTAATCAATCAATCATAATCATGATCAATCAATCAATCAGTCAAGTAATCAATCAATCATGATGATGATCAATCAATCATGTTTCATGAAAAATTGAAATTTAATATTGTTCTTGCGTCACTTCTGAAAAAAAAATCCACATGTACTCTGAAACTACAAGTACAATCGACCTCAAAATTTGCAGTCAGCAGTGCATACATGTACTAAAAGTTTATAAAAAAACTTGGTGCAGCTACCTCTCAAGAATTTTCCTAGAGAAAATAAATGGCAATGCCGTAAAAATCGCTGGCTAGGTCCGTAAATCTCAGTAAAAACCTACAATAAAATGTCCGCTCCGAGATTGAAATACTAATCTGTGTTACAAACAAGTGCTGAAAAATGTACATTATCAGAAAATAATCAATAAATGTGTTTTAAAGTTACACCGGATCAATTAAATCCAAAACATGCACTGCCCGTGAACTGTCAACAAGATGTCAATTTCCTACAATGACAAAAGAAATTACATTGTGTACATTCCATCTCTATAGATGTTGTCTGTCCAACGTCCCGACCTAAAGAGAAATAAAAAGACTATCTTTTCGTTATTATAAACCCGTGTCACGTGATGTGGCGCGCGCGCTGTACCTAAAATAAAAGAAAAACTTTCCAAACTAAACATGAACCTTTTCCGGTAACAATAATAAAAACCCCATACAGAAACAAACAAACAAACAAACAAACACCCCCCACCCCCCCCAATTCAATTAATTTTAAAGGGGGAAAGACCCCCTACAATTGCTTTTTTAAAGCAATTGATTTATATTGTAAAGAACCTTTTTAACCATTCTGTTCCGTTAATAAAAAAAAAAAAAAAAAAAATCCCGAGACCCCGTTTTGCCCCCCCCCCCCTTTTTTTTTTTAACCCTTCACTTACAACTGAATGTAGGTTGTGTGCTATCGATCCTTTCAACGTAAAACGAACGACAACTCCAGTTTTTTCCATATTATTAGGTCTTTCCACTTTTCTGTGGAAAGTCCTATTGTATTTGTTCTGATTATTATTATTATTATTTTTTTTTTTCTTCCGCCAAATTTTTTTCTTGCGATAAATGTTTGTTTCGCAATATGTCGCTTAGATATTTCTCATATGGTATCGTATAGTTTATGCGCTTTTAAATTTCACCCTGCTAAGCCGAACCATTTTCTTTGTGAGAGTTATCTCCCTATTCACTGTTTATCATGTGTGTGCATCTCCTTCATAACAAAAAAAGATAGCGACAAAATTCTTTTCACAAATTGTTCGTTACAACCTCAGTAATTTTTGGCGTATTTGGATCGAAGCGATTCGATGAAATTTTATAGGAGTTATCTACCTTTACGGAATAAATTTGTCGCTATATTTTTTTAACTCATAAACCGTTAACCGTATAACCCTGGAATGTTTTTATTTGAGTCCCCTGATTCCTAACTAAGAAAATTAGGTCAAGGTCAAAGGTCAAGGTCATATTTTAGATTTTCATATGTCTTTGATTTCCCTATAATTCTTGAATGGTTATAGATACAGAAAATTTAAGCAGTGAAAAATGTTGAGTACTTCAAGGGGCAACTTTGTTACTTTATGATTGTATTAGTTTTACCATTATGTAAGGGACATAACCCCCATTGATGGTTTATAAAAAGCCATTATTGGGCAAAACTCTTAAACAAAATGTCCTTGACCCATAGGGTCTTTTGCAATGACATTGTGAAGCAATGACCTTGACAAAGGTCACAAGGTCAAATGTCAAGGTCATGTCCATGTGTGATTTGGGGCACTACTTGAAGAGTTTTATGTGTGTTTGCCTGCCAACCAACCATCCAATCAATCAATCAATCAATCAATCAATCAATCAATCAATCAATCAATCATGATCATGATCAATCAACCAATAATGATCATGATCAATCAATCAATCAGAGGATTCAAGATCTTCTTTGTTTCTTTTACGCTGTTTCAACTGACCCTATCCAACGTGTTTAACCAATCAACCAACCAACCAACCAACCAACCAACCAACTAATCAATCAATCAATCAATCAATCAATCAATCAATCAATCATGATCATGATCAATCAATCATGTTTCTGTCTCATGTGTTTAATATAGGGTCCAAGATCTTTGTTTCTTTTTCGCTGTTTCAATTGACCCTATCCAACGTGTTTAACCAACCAACCAACCAACCAACCAACCAACCAACCAACCAACCAACTAATCAATCAATCAATCAATCAATCAAGTAATCAATCAATCATAATCATGATCAATCAATCAATCAGTCAAGTAATCAATCAATCATGATGATGATCAATCAATCATGTTTCATGAAAAATTGAAATTTAATATTGTTCTTGCGTCACTTCTGAAAAAAAAATCCACATGTACTCTGAAACTACAAGTACAATCGACCTCAAAATTTGCAGTCAGCAGTGCATACATGTACTAAAAGTTTATAAAAAAACTTGGTGCAGCTACCTCTCAAGAATTTTCCTAGAGAAAATAAATGGCAATGCCGTAAAAATCGCTGGCTAGGTCCGTAAATCTCAGTAAAAACCTACAATAAAATGTCCGCTCCGAGATTGAAATACTAATCTGTGTTACAAACAAGTGCTGAAAAATGTACATTATCAGAAAATAATCAATAAATGTGTTTTAAAGTTACACCGGATCAATTAAATCCAAAACATGCACTGCCCGTGAACTGTCAACAAGATGTCAATTTCCTACAATGACAAAAGAAATTACATTGTGTACATTCCATCTCTATAGATGTTGTCTGTCCAACGTCCCGACCTAAAGAGAAATAAAAAGACTATCTTTTCGTTATTATAAACCCGTGTCACGTGATGTGGCGCGCGCGCTGTACCTAAAATAAAAGAAAAACTTTCCAAACTAAACATGAACCTTTTCCGGTAACAATAATAAAAACCCCATACAGAAACAAACAAACAAACAAACAAACACCCCCCACCCCCCCCAATTCAATTAATTTTAAAGGGGGAAAGACCCCCTACAATTGCTTTTTTAAAGCAATTGATTTATATTGTAAAGAACCTTTTTAACCATTCTGTTCCGTTAATAAAAAAAAAAAAAAAAAAAATCCCGAGACCCCGTTTTGCCCCCCCCCCCCTTTTTTTTTTTAACCCTTCACTTACAACTGAATGTAGGTTGTGTGCTATCGATCCTTTCAACGTAAAACGAACGACAACTCCAGTTTTTTCCATATTATTAGGTCTTTCCACTTTTCTGTGGAAAGTCCTATTGTATTTGTTCTGATTATTATTATTATTATTTTTTTTTTTCTTCCGCCAAATTTTTTTCTTGCGATAAATGTTTGTTTCGCAATATGTCGCTTAGATATTTCTCATATGGTATCGTATAGTTTATGCGCTTTTAAATTTCACCCTGCTAAGCCGAACCATTTTCTTTGTGAGAGTTATCTCCCTATTCACTGTTTATCATGTGTGTGCATCTCCTTCATAACAAAAAAAGATAGCGACAAAATTCTTTTCACAAATTGTTCGTTACAACCTCAGTAATTTTTGGCGTATTTGGATCGAAGCGATTCGATGAAATTTTATAGGAGTTATCTACCTTTACGGAATAAATTTGTCGCTATATTTTTTTAACTCATAAACCGTTAACCGTATAACCCTGGAATGTTTTTATTTGAGTCCCCTGATTCCTAACTAAGAAAATTAGGTCAAGGTCAAAGGTCAAGGTCATATTTTAGATTTTCATATGTCTTTGATTTCCCTATAATTCTTGAATGGTTATAGATACAGAAAATTTAAGCAGTGAAAAATGTTGAGTACTTCAAGGGGCAACTTTGTTACTTTATGATTGTATTAGTTTTACCATTATGTAAGGGACATAACCCCCATTGATGGTTTATAAAAAGCCATTATTGGGCAAAACTCTTAAACAAAATGTCCTTGACCCATAGGGTCTTTTGCAATGACATTGTGAAGCAATGACCTTGACAAAGGTCACAAGGTCAAATGTCAAGGTCATGTCCATGTGTGATTTGGGGCACTACTTGAAGAGTTTTATGTGTGTTTGCCTGCCAACCAACCATCCAATCAATCAATCAATCAATCAATCAATCAATCAATCAATCAATCAATCATGATCATGATCAATCAACCAATAATGATCATGATCAATCAATCAATCAGAGGATTCAAGATCTTCTTTGTTTCTTTTACGCTGTTTCAACTGACCCTATCCAACGTGTTTAACCAATCAACCAACCAACCAACCAACCAACCAACCAACTAATCAATCAATCAATCAATCAATCAATCAATCAATCAATCATGATCATGATCAATCAATCATGTTTCTGTCTCATGTGTTTAATATAGGGTCCAAGATCTTTGTTTCTTTTTCGCTGTTTCAATTGACCCTATCCAACGTGTTTAACCAACCAACCAACCAACCAACCAACCAACCAACCAACCAACCAACTAATCAATCAATCAATCAATCAATCAAGTAATCAATCAATCATAATCATGATCAATCAATCAATCAGTCAAGTAATCAATCAATCATGATGATGATCAATCAATCATGTTTCATGAAAAATTGAAATTTAATATTGTTCTTGCGTCACTTCTGAAAAAAAAATCCACATGTACTCTGAAACTACAAGTACAATCGACCTCAAAATTTGCAGTCAGCAGTGCATACATGTACTAAAAGTTTATAAAAAAACTTGGTGCAGCTACCTCTCAAGAATTTTCCTAGAGAAAATAAATGGCAATGCCGTAAAAATCGCTGGCTAGGTCCGTAAATCTCAGTAAAAACCTACAATAAAATGTCCGCTCCGAGATTGAAATACTAATCTGTGTTACAAACAAGTGCTGAAAAATGTACATTATCAGAAAATAATCAATAAATGTGTTTTAAAGTTACACCGGATCAATTAAATCCAAAACATGCACTGCCCGTGAACTGTCAACAAGATGTCAATTTCCTACAATGACAAAAGAAATTACATTGTGTACATTCCATCTCTATAGATGTTGTCTGTCCAACGTCCCGACCTAAAGAGAAATAAAAAGACTATCTTTTCGTTATTATAAACCCGTGTCACGTGATGTGGCGCGCGCGCTGTACCTAAAATAAAAGAAAAACTTTCCAAACTAAACATGAACCTTTTCCGGTAACAATAATAAAAACCCCATACAGAAACAAACAAACAAACAAACAAACACCCCCCACCCCCCCCAATTCAATTAATTTTAAAGGGGGAAAGACCCCCTACAATTGCTTTTTTAAAGCAATTGATTTATATTGTAAAGAACCTTTTTAACCATTCTGTTCCGTTAATAAAAAAAAAAAAAAAAAAAATCCCGAGACCCCGTTTTGCCCCCCCCCCTTTTTTTTTTTAACCCTTCACTTACAACTGAATGTAGGTTGTGTGCTATCGATCCTTTCAACGTAAAACGAACGACAACTCCAGTTTTTTCCATATTATTAGGTCTTTCCACTTTTCTGTGGAAAGTCCTATTGTATTTGTTCTGATTATTATTATTATTATTTTTTTTTTTCTTCCGCCAAATTTTTTTCTTGCGATAAATGTTTGTTTCGCAATATGTCGCTTAGATATTTCTCATATGGTATCGTATAGTTTATGCGCTTTTAAATTTCACCCTGCTAAGCCGAACCATTTTCTTTGTGAGAGTTATCTCCCTATTCACTGTTTATCATGTGTGTGCATCTCCTTCATAACAAAAAAAGATAGCGACAAAATTCTTTTCACAAATTGTTCGTTACAACCTCAGTAATTTTTGGCGTATTTGGATCGAAGCGATTCGATGAAATTTTATAGGAGTTATCTACCTTTACGGAATAAATTTGTCGCTATATTTTTTTAACTCATAAACCGTTAACCGTATAACCCTGGAATGTTTTTATTTGAGTCCCCTGATTCCTAACTAAGAAAATTAGGTCAAGGTCAAAGGTCAAGGTCATATTTTAGATTTTCATATGTCTTTGATTTCCCTATAATTCTTGAATGGTTATAGATACAGAAAATTTAAGCAGTGAAAAATGTTGAGTACTTCAAGGGGCAACTTTGTTACTTTATGATTGTATTAGTTTTACCATTATGTAAGGGACATAACCCCCATTGATGGTTTATAAAAAGCCATTATTGGGCAAAACTCTTAAACAAAATGTCCTTGACCCATAGGGTCTTTTGCAATGACATTGTGAAGCAATGACCTTGACAAAGGTCACAAGGTCAAATGTCAAGGTCATGTCCATGTGTGATTTGGGGCACTACTTGAAGAGTTTTATGTGTGTTTGCCTGCCAACCAACCATCCAATCAATCAATCAATCAATCAATCAATCAATCAATCAATCAATCAATCATGATCATGATCAATCAACCAATAATGATCATGATCAATCAATCAATCAGAGGATTCAAGATCTTCTTTGTTTCTTTTACGCTGTTTCAACTGACCCTATCCAACGTGTAACCAATCTAACCAACCAA
>NW_026963430.1:0-10000 GCF_036588685.1 Mytilus trossulus
CAACCAACGTGTTTAACCAACAAACCAATCAATCAATGCATGTTTCCGTTTCATGTGTTTCATACGGGATCCAAGGTTGTTTTTTTTGCTTGTTTTAATTGACTTTCTCAACGTGTTTAACCAATCAACGTGTTTAACCAACATGTTTAACCAACATGATAAACCAACGTGTTTAACTAACCAACCAACGTGTTTAACCAACCAACCAATCAATCAATGCATGTCACGTTTCATGTGTTTCATACGGGATCCAAGGTTTTTTTGTCGCTTGTTTTAATTGAGCCTATCCAACCAACGTGTTTAACCAACGTGTTTAACCAACATGTTTAACCAACGTGTTTAACTGACCAACCAACGTGTTTAACCAACAAACCAACCAATCAATCAATGCATGTCACGTTTCATGTGTTTCATACGGGATCCAAGGTTATTTTTTTTGCTTGTTTTAATTGACCTTTTCCAACGTGTTTAATCAATCAACGTGTTTGACCAACGAGTTTCACCAACATGTTTAACCAACGTGTTTAACTAACCAACCAACGTGTTTAACCAACCAACCAATCAATCAATGCATGTCACGTTTCATGTGTTTCATACGGGATCCAAGGTTTTTTTTTTCGCTTGTTTTAATTGAGCCTATCCAACCAACGTGTTTAACCAACGTGTTTAACCGACGTGTTTAACCAACGTGTTTAACCAACGTGTTTAACCAACGTGTTTAACTAACCAACCAACTTGTTTAACTAACCAACCAACGTGTTTAACCAACCAACCAATGCATGTCACGTTTCATGTGTTTCATACGGGATCCAAGGTTTTTTTTCGCTTGTTTTAATTGAGCCTATCCAACCAACGTGTTTAACCAACGTGTTTAACCAACGTGTTTAACCAACATGTTTAACCAACGTGTTTAACTTACCAACCAACGTGTTTAACCAACCAACCAATCAATCAATGCATGTCACGTTTCATGTGTTTCATACGGGATCCAAGGATTTTTTCCCGCTTGTTTTCATTGAGCCTATCCAACCAACGTGTTTAACCAACGTGTTTAACCGACGTGTTTAACCAACGTGTTTAACCAACGTGTTTAACTAACCAACCAACTTGTTTAACTAACCAACCAACGTGTTTAACCAACCAACCAATGCATGTCACGTTTCATGTGTTTCATACGGGATCCAAGGTTTTTTTCCGCTTGTTTTAATTGAGCCTATCCAACCAACGTGTTTAACCAACCCACCAATCAATCAATGCATGTCACGTTTCATGTGTTTCATACGGGATCCAAGGTTTTTTTTTCGCTTGTTTTAATTGAGCCTATCCAACCAACGTGTTTAACCAACGTATTCAACCAACGTGTTTAACCAGCATGTTTAACCAACGTGTTTAACTAACCAACCAACGTGTTTAACACAACCAACCAACCAATCAATCAATGCATGTGACGTTTCATGTGTTTCATACGGGATCCAAGGTTTTTTTTTCGCTTGTTTTAATTGAGCCTATCCAACCAACGTGTTTAACCAACATGTTTAACCAACATGTTTAACAAACGTATTTAACTAACCAACCAACGTGTTTAACCAGCCAACCAATCAATCAATGCATGTTTCCGTTTCATGTGTTTAATACGGAATCCAACGTCTCTTTTTTTTTCGCTTGTTTCAAGAGACCCTATATCAAGTGTTTAATTAATAAACCAATCATCCAACCAACCAACCAACCAACTAATCAATAAATTAATCAATCGATATATATGATATATTTATTTATGACAGTATAATTAAAAGAAAATGGAAGGAAAGACCTATCAATTATTCAAGAAGAATTGAACTTTAATATTGTTCTTACATCTCTTCTGAAAAAAAAATCCACCTCCTTGTTATCACTTAAACTCTGAAACTACAAGTCCAATCGATCCCAAAATTTACAGTCAGCAGGGCATACATGTACTAAAGGTTCATAAAACAACGTGGTGCCGATATCTCTCAAGACTTTTCCTAGAGAAAAAGAATGGCAATGCCGTAAAAATCGCTTGCTAGGTCCGTAATTCTCAATGAAATCCTACAATAAAAATGTCCGCTCCTGGATTGAAAAACTTATCTGTTACAAACTGGTGCTGAAAAATATACATTTTAAGAAAATAATCCTTAAACGTGTTTTAAAGTTGCACCGGATCAATTAAATCCAAATCATGCACTGCTGGTGAACTGTGATCAAAATGTCAATTTCCTATAATGACCAAAGAAATTACATTGTGTACATTCCATCTCTATAGATGTTGTCTGTCCAACGTCCCGACCTAAAGAGAAATAAAAAGACTAAGTTTTTCTTAATATAAACACGCGTCACGTGGTGTCTCCTCAATCTGGCGCGCGCGCTGGACCTAAAATAAAATAAAAACTTTCCAAACTAAACATGAAACTTCTCCGGTAACAAAATACTAGACCCCTTACTGTAAACAAAACAAACAAACAAGCAAAACAAACAAACAAACAAAACAAACAAACAAACCCCCCCCCCCCCCCCCCCCCCCCCCCATCAATCTATGTTTCAAAGGGGGAAAGACCGTTTACAATTGCTTTTTGAAAGCAATTGATTTATATTATTGTTCTTACATCTCTTCTGAAAAAAAAAATCCACCACCTTGTTATCACTTAAACTCTGAAACTACAAGTCCAATCGATCCCAAAATTTACAGTCAGCAGGGCATACATGTACTAAAGGTTCATAAAACAACGTGGTGCCGATATCTCTCAAGACTTTTCCTAGAGAAAAAGAATGGCAATGCCGTAAAAATCGCTTGCTAGGTCCGTAATTCTCAATGAAATCCTACAATAAAAATGTCCGCTCCTGGATTGAAAAACTTATCTGTTACAAACTGGTGCTGAAAAATATACATTTTAAGAAAATAATCCTTAAACGTGTTTTAAAGTTACACCGGATCAATTAAATCCAAATCATGCACTGCTGGTGAACTGTGATCAAAATGTCAATTTCCTATAATGACCAAAGAAATTACATTGTGTACATTCCATCTCTATAGATGTTGTCTGTCCAACGTCCCGACCTAAAGAGAAATAAAAAGTCTAAGTTTTTCTTAATATAAACACGCGTCACGTGGTGTCTCCTCAATCTGGCGCGCGCGCTGGACCTAAAATAAAATAAAAACTTTCCAAACTAAACATGAAACTTCTCCGGTAACACAATACTAGACCCCTTACAGAAACAAACAAACAAACAAACAAACAAACAAACAAACAAACAAACACCCCCCCCCCCCCAATCAATCTGTTTCAAAGGGGGAAAGACCGTTTACAATTGCTTTTTGAAAGCAATTGATTTATATTGTAAAAAGGCCTTTTTAACCATTCTGTTCCGTTAATACAAAAAAAAAAAAAAAAAAATCCCCGAGACCCCCTTTTGCCCCCCCCCCCCCCATTTTTTTTACCCTCCACTTACAACTGAATGTAGTTTGTGTGCTATCTATCCTATCAACGTTAAACGAACGACAACTCCAGTTTTTTCCCTATTATTAAGGTCTTTCCTTTCTTAAATGGAAAGACCTTACTGTATTTCGTTTGTTTATTATTATTATTATTATTCTTTTTCCTCGTCCGTTTTCAAAGTCCAAAATCAAGAAAAGTACGCAACATATCCAAATGATCTTTGGTATCATGTATCGGAGGTATAATATCTATCTTGTATTAGAATAACCAAGGTTTACTGTTTACCTTATAGGAGTTATCTCCCCAATTACAAAAAACACTGTTATCACTACTCCTCATAAACTATAAGACTTAGCGGCAAATGGTTTTTTTTAAAATGTTCCTTGCCAAAAGTTACAACTTCAAATAACTTTAACCGAAGCGATCCAGTGACCTTTTATAGGAGTTATTTCCCCTTGAATATTTAAATTTTCGATATGCATATAAATCTCATGAACCGTAAGTCATAAAGACTGCGGGTCTTCAGATTTGAGTTCATTGGACCAAAACTAGAAAATATAGGTCAAGGTCAAAGGTCAAGGTCATATTTTAGATTTCCAAAAGTTTTTCATTTCCCTATAACTATTGAACGGTTATAGATACAGAAAAATTAAGCAGTTGAAAATGATTGGTACTTCAAGGGGCAACTTTTTTACATCATGACTATACTGATTTTACCATCATGTAAGGGACATAACTCCCATTGATGGTTTTTAAAAAGCCATTTTTAGGCAAAACTCTTTAACAAAAGGTCCTTGACCCATACGGTCTTTTGCAATGACCTTGTGGAGCAATGACCTTGACGAAGGTCACAAGGTCAAAGGTCAAGGTCACCAAATTATGTGTTTTTGGCACTATTTAAACAGTTTTATGTGTGTTTGAATTCCAACCAACCAATCAATCAATCAATCAATCAATCAATCAATCAATCAATCAATCAATCAATCAATCAATCAATCAATCAATCAATCAATCAATTAATCAATCAATCAATCAATCAAAGCAAGTTTCCGTTTCATGTGTTTAATACGGGATCCAAGGTCTCTTTTTTTCGCTTGTTTTAATTGACACTTTCCAACGTGTTTAACCAACGTGTTTAACCAACGTGTTTTACCAACATGTTTTACCAACGTGTTTAACCAACCAACCAACCAACCAACCAACCAACCAACCAACCAACCAATCAATCAATCAATGCATGTTTCTGTTTCATGTGTTTCATACGGGATCCAATGTTGTTTTTTTTCCGCTTGTTTTAATTCAGCCTTTCCAACCAACGTGTTTAACCAACGTGTTTAACCAACGTGTTTAACCAACGTGTTTAACCAACGTGTTAAACCAACATGTTTAACCAACGTGTTTAACTAACCAACCAACGTGTTTAACTAACCAATCAATCAATGCATGTTTCCGTTTCATGTGTTTCATACGGGATCCAAGGTTTTTTTTTCGCTTGTTTTAATTGAGCCTAATCAACCAACGTATTTAACCAACGTGTTTAACCAACGTGTTAAACCAACGTGTTTAACCAACGTGTTTAACTAACCAACCAACGTGTTTAACCAACCAACAAACCAATCAATCAATGCATGTTTCCGTTTCATGTGTTTCATACGGGATCCAAGGTTTTTTTTCCGCTTGTTTTAATTCAGCCTATCCAACCAACGTGTTTAACCAACTTGTTTAACCAACGTGTTAAACCAACGTGTTTAACCAACGTGTTTAACTAACCAACCAACGTGTTTAACCAACCAACAAACCAATCAATCAATGCATGTTTCCGTTTCATGTGTTTCATACGGGATCCAAGTTTTTTTTTTCGCTTGTTTTAATTGAGCCTATCCAACCAACGTGTTTAACCAACTTGTTTAACCAACGTGTTTAACCAACGTGTTTAACTAACCAACCAACGTGTTTAACCAACCAACAAACCAATCAATCAATGCATGTTTCCGTTTCATGTGTTTCATACGGGATCCAAGTTTTTTTTTTTGCTTGTTTTAATTGAGCCTATCCAACCAACGTGTTTAACCAACGTGTTAAACCAACGTGTTTAACCAACGTGTTTAACTAACCAACCAACGTGTTTAACCAACCAACAAACCAATCAATCAATGCATGTTTCCGTTTCATGTGTTTCATACGGGATCCAAGGTTTTTTTTCCGCTTGTTTTAATTCAGCCTATCCAACCAACGTGTTTAACCAACTTGTTTAACCAACGTGTTAAACCAACGTGTTTAACCAACGTGTTTAACTAACCAACCAACGTGTTTAACCAACCAACAAACCAATCAATCAATGCATGTTTCCGTTTCATGTGTTTCATACGGGATCCAAGGTTTTTTTTCCGCTTGTTTTAATTCAGCCTATCCAACCAACGTGTTTAACCAACTTGTTTAACCAACGTGTTAAACCAACGTGTTTAACCAACGTGTTTAACTAACCAACCAACGTGTTTAACCAACCAACAAACCAATCAATCAATGCATGTTTCCGTTTCATGTGTTTCATACGGGATCCAAGTTTTTTTTTTCGCTTGTTTTTATTGAGCCTATCCAACCAACGTGTTTAACCAACGTGTTTAACCAACGTGTTAAACCAACGTGTTTAACCAACGTGTTTAACTAACCAACCAACGTGTTTAACCAACCAACAAACCAATCAATCAATGCATGTTTCCGTTTCATGTGTTTCATACGGGATCCAAGGTTTTTTTTCCGCTTGTTTTAATTCAGCCTATCCAACCAACGTGTTTAACCAACTTGTTTAACCAACGTGTTAAACCAACGTGTTTAACCAACGTGTTTAACTAACCAACCAACGTGTTTAACCAACCAACAAACCAATCAATCAATGCATGTTTCCGTTTCATGTGTTTCATACGGGATCCAAGTTTTTTTTTTCGCTTGTTTTAATTGAGCCTATCCAACCAACGTGTTTAACCAACGTGTTTAACCAACGTGTTAAACCAACGTGTTTAACCAACGTGTTTAACTAACCAACCAACGTGTTTAACCAACAAAAAAACCAATCAATCAATGCATGTTTCCGTTTCATGTGTTTCATACGGGATCCAAGGTTTTTTTTTCGCTTGTTTTAATTCAGCCTATCCAACCAACGTGTTTAACCAACGTGTTTAACAAACGTGTTAAACCAACGTGTTTAACCAACGTGTTCAACTAACCAACCAACGTGTTTAACCAACAAACCAATCAATCAATGCATGTTTCCGTTTCATGTGTTTCATACGGGATCCAAGGTTGTTTTTTTTGCTTGTTTTAATTGACTTTCTCAACGTGTTTAACCAATCAACGTGTTTAACCAACATGTTTAACCAACATGATAAACCAACGTGTTTAACTAACCAACCAACGTGTTTAACCAACCAACCAATCAATCAATGCATGTCACGTTTCATGTGTTTCATACGGGATCCAAGGTTTTTTTGTCGCTTGTTTTAATTGAGCCTATCCAACCAACGTGTTTAACCAACGTGTTTAACCAACATGTTTAACCAACGTGTTTAACTGACCAACCAACGTGTTTAACCAACAAACCAACCAATCAATCAATGCATGTCACGTTTCATGTGTTTCATACGGGATCCAAGGTTATTTTTTTTGCTTGTTTTAATTGACCTTTTCCAACGTGTTTAATCAATCAACGTGTTTGACCAACGAGTTTCACCAACATGTTTAACCAACGTGTTTAACTAACCAACCAACGTGTTTAACCAACCAACCAATCAATCAATGCATGTCACGTTTCATGTGTTTCATACGGGATCCAAGGTTTTTTTTTTCGCTTGTTTTAATTGAGCCTATCCAACCAACGTGTTTAACCAACGTGTTTAACCGACGTGTTTAACCAACGTGTTTAACCAACGTGTTTAACCAACGTGTTTAACTAACCAACCAACTTGTTTAACTAACCAACCAACGTGTTTAACCAACCAACCAATGCATGTCACGTTTCATGTGTTTCATACGGGATCCAAGGTTTTTTTTCGCTTGTTTTAATTGAGCCTATCCAACCAACGTGTTTAACCAACGTGTTTAACCAACGTGTTTAACCAACATGTTTAACCAACGTGTTTAACTTACCAACCAACGTGTTTAACCAACCAACCAATCAATCAATGCATGTCACGTTTCATGTGTTTCATACGGGATCCAAGGATTTTTTCCCGCTTGTTTTCATTGAGCCTATCCAACCAACGTGTTTAACCAACGTGTTTAACCGACGTGTTTAACCAACGTGTTTAACCAACGTGTTTAACTAACCAACCAACTTGTTTAACTAACCAACCAACGTGTTTAACCAACCAACCAATGCATGTCACGTTTCATGTGTTTCATACGGGATCCAAGGTTTTTTTCCGCTTGTTTTAATTGAGCCTATCCAACCAACGTGTTTAACCAACCCACCAATCAATCAATGCATGTCACGTTTCATGTGTTTCATACGGGATCCAAGGTTTTTTTTTCGCTTGTTTTAATTGAGCCTATCCAACCAACGTGTTTAACCAACGTATTCAACCAACGTGTTTAACCAGCATGTTTAACCAACGTGTTTAACTAACCAACCAACGTGTTTAACACAACCAACCAACCAATCAATCAATGCATGTGACGTTTCATGTGTTTCATACGGGATCCAAGGTTTTTTTTTCGCTTGTTTTAATTGAGCCTATCCAACCAACGTGTTTAACCAACATGTTTAACCAACATGTTTAACAAACGTATTTAACTAACCAACCAACGTGTTTAACCAGCCAACCAATCAATCAATGCATGTTTCCGTTTCATGTGTTTAATACGGAATCCAACGTCTCTTTTTTTTTCGCTTGTTTCAAGAGACCCTATATCAAGTGTTTAATTAATAAACCAATCATCCAACCAACCAACCAACCAACTAATCAATAAATTAATCAATCGATATATATGATATATTTATTTATGACAGTATAATTAAAAGAAAATGGAAGGAAAGACCTATCAATTATTCAAGAAGAATTGAACTTTAATATTGTTCTTACATCTCTTCTGAAAAAAAAATCCACCTCCTTGTTATCACTTAAACTCTGAAACTACAAGTCCAATCGATCCCAAAATTTACAGTCAGCAGGGCATACATGTACTAAAGGTTCATAAAACAACGTGGTGCCGATATCTCTCAAGACTTTTCCTAGAGAAAAAGAATGGCAATGCCGTAAAAATCGCTTGCTAGGTCCGTAATTCTCAATGAAATCCTACAATAAAAATGTCCGCTCCTGGATTGAAAAACTTATCTGTTACAAACTGGTGCTGAAAAATATACATTTTAAGAAAATAATCCTTAAACGTGTTTTAAAGTTACACCGGATCAATTAAATCCAAATCATGCACTGCTGGTGAACTGTGATCAAAATGTCAATTTCCTATAATGACCAAAGAAATTACATTGTGTACATTCCATCTCTATAGATGTTGTCTGTCCAACGTCCCGACCTAAAGAGAAATAAAAAGTCTAAGTTTTTCTTAATATAAACACGCGTCACGTGGTGTCTCCTCAATCTGGCGCGCGCGCTGGACCTAAAATAAAATAAAAACTTTCCAAACTAAACATGAAACTTCTCCGGTAACACAATACTAGACCCCTTACAGAAACAAACAAACAAACAAACAAACAAACAAACAAACAAACAAACACCCCCCCCCCCCCCAATCAATCTGTTTCAAAGGGGGAAAGACCGTTTACAATTGCTTTTTGAAAGCAATTGATTTATATTGTAAAAAGGCCTTTTTAACCATTCTGTTCCGTTAATACAAAAAAAAAAAAAAAAAAATCCCCGAGACCCCCTTTTGCCCCCCCCCCCCCCCCATTTTTTTTACCCTCCACTTACAACTGAATGTAGTTTGTGTGCTATCTATCCTATCAACGTTAAACGAACGACAACTCCAGTTTTTTCCCTATTATTAAGGTCTTTCCTTTCTTAAATGGAAAGACCTTACTGTATTTCGTTTGTTTATTATTATTATTATTATTCTTTTTCCTCGTCCGTTTTCAAAGTCCAAAATCAAGAAAAGTACGCAACATATCCAAATGATCTTTGGTATCATGTATCGGAGGTATAATATCTATCTTGTATTAGAATAACCAAGGTTTACTGTTTACCTTATAGGAGTTATCTCCCCAATTACAAAAAACACTGTTATCACTACTCCTCATAAACTATAAGACTTAGCGGCAAATGGTTTTTTTTAAAATGTTCCTTGCCAAAAGTTACAACTTCAAATAACTTTAACCGAAGCGATCCAGTGACCTTTTATAGGAGTTATTTCCCCTTGAATATTTAAATTTTCGATATGCATATAAATCTCATGAACCGTAAGTCATAAAGACTGCGGGTCTTCAGATTTGAGTTCATTGGACCAAAACTAGAAAATATAGGTCAAGGTCAAAGGTCAAGGTCATATTTTAGATTTCCAAAAGTTTTTCATTTCCCTATAACTATTGAACGGTTATA
>NW_026963430.1:12500-19656 GCF_036588685.1 Mytilus trossulus
TAATTCAGCCTATCCAACCAACGTGTTTAACCAACGTGTTTAACAAACGTGTTAAACCAACGTGTTTAACCAACGTGTTCAACTAACCAACCAACGTGTTTAACCAACAAACCAATCAATCAATGCATGTTTCCGTTTCATGTGTTTCATACGGGATCCAAGGTTGTTTTTTTTGCTTGTTTTAATTGACTTTCTCAACGTGTTTAACCAATCAACGTGTTTAACCAACATGTTTAACCAACATGATAAACCAACGTGTTTAACTAACCAACCAACGTGTTTAACCAACCAACCAATCAATCAATGCATGTCACGTTTCATGTGTTTCATACGGGATCCAAGGTTTTTTTGTCGCTTGTTTTAATTGAGCCTATCCAACCAACGTGTTTAACCAACGTGTTTAACCAACATGTTTAACCAACGTGTTTAACTGACCAACCAACGTGTTTAACCAACAAACCAACCAATCAATCAATGCATGTCACGTTTCATGTGTTTCATACGGGATCCAAGGTTATTTTTTTTGCTTGTTTTAATTGACCTTTTCCAACGTGTTTAATCAATCAACGTGTTTGACCAACGAGTTTCACCAACATGTTTAACCAACGTGTTTAACTAACCAACCAACGTGTTTAACCAACCAACCAATCAATCAATGCATGTCACGTTTCATGTGTTTCATACGGGATCCAAGGTTTTTTTTTTCGCTTGTTTTAATTGAGCCTATCCAACCAACGTGTTTAACCAACGTGTTTAACCGACGTGTTTAACCAACGTGTTTAACCAACGTGTTTAACCAACGTGTTTAACTAACCAACCAACTTGTTTAACTAACCAACCAACGTGTTTAACCAACCAACCAATGCATGTCACGTTTCATGTGTTTCATACGGGATCCAAGGTTTTTTTTCGCTTGTTTTAATTGAGCCTATCCAACCAACGTGTTTAACCAACGTGTTTAACCAACGTGTTTAACCAACATGTTTAACCAACGTGTTTAACTTACCAACCAACGTGTTTAACCAACCAACCAATCAATCAATGCATGTCACGTTTCATGTGTTTCATACGGGATCCAAGGATTTTTTCCCGCTTGTTTTCATTGAGCCTATCCAACCAACGTGTTTAACCAACGTGTTTAACCGACGTGTTTAACCAACGTGTTTAACCAACGTGTTTAACTAACCAACCAACTTGTTTAACTAACCAACCAACGTGTTTAACCAACCAACCAATGCATGTCACGTTTCATGTGTTTCATACGGGATCCAAGGTTTTTTTCCGCTTGTTTTAATTGAGCCTATCCAACCAACGTGTTTAACCAACCCACCAATCAATCAATGCATGTCACGTTTCATGTGTTTCATACGGGATCCAAGGTTTTTTTTTCGCTTGTTTTAATTGAGCCTATCCAACCAACGTGTTTAACCAACGTATTCAACCAACGTGTTTAACCAGCATGTTTAACCAACGTGTTTAACTAACCAACCAACGTGTTTAACACAACCAACCAACCAATCAATCAATGCATGTGACGTTTCATGTGTTTCATACGGGATCCAAGGTTTTTTTTTCGCTTGTTTTAATTGAGCCTATCCAACCAACGTGTTTAACCAACATGTTTAACCAACATGTTTAACAAACGTATTTAACTAACCAACCAACGTGTTTAACCAGCCAACCAATCAATCAATGCATGTTTCCGTTTCATGTGTTTAATACGGAATCCAACGTCTCTTTTTTTTTCGCTTGTTTCAAGAGACCCTATATCAAGTGTTTAATTAATAAACCAATCATCCAACCAACCAACCAACCAACTAATCAATAAATTAATCAATCGATATATATGATATATTTATTTATGACAGTATAATTAAAAGAAAATGGAAGGAAAGACCTATCAATTATTCAAGAAGAATTGAACTTTAATATTGTTCTTACATCTCTTCTGAAAAAAAAATCCACCTCCTTGTTATCACTTAAACTCTGAAACTACAAGTCCAATCGATCCCAAAATTTACAGTCAGCAGGGCATACATGTACTAAAGGTTCATAAAACAACGTGGTGCCGATATCTCTCAAGACTTTTCCTAGAGAAAAAGAATGGCAATGCCGTAAAAATCGCTTGCTAGGTCCGTAATTCTCAATGAAATCCTACAATAAAAATGTCCGCTCCTGGATTGAAAAACTTATCTGTTACAAACTGGTGCTGAAAAATATACATTTTAAGAAAATAATCCTTAAACGTGTTTTAAAGTTGCACCGGATCAATTAAATCCAAATCATGCACTGCTGGTGAACTGTGATCAAAATGTCAATTTCCTATAATGACCAAAGAAATTACATTGTGTACATTCCATCTCTATAGATGTTGTCTGTCCAACGTCCCGACCTAAAGAGAAATAAAAAGACTAAGTTTTTCTTAATATAAACACGCGTCACGTGGTGTCTCCTCAATCTGGCGCGCGCGCTGGACCTAAAATAAAATAAAAACTTTCCAAACTAAACATGAAACTTCTCCGGTAACAAAATACTAGACCCCTTACTGTAAACAAAACAAACAAACAAGCAAAACAAACAAACAAACAAAACAAACAAACAAACCCCCCCCCCCCCCCCCCCCATCAATCTATGTTTCAAAGGGGGAAAGACCGTTTACAATTGCTTTTTGAAAGCAATTGATTTATATTATTGTTCTTACATCTCTTCTGAAAAAAAAAATCCACCACCTTGTTATCACTTAAACTCTGAAACTACAAGTCCAATCGATCCCAAAATTTACAGTCAGCAGGGCATACATGTACTAAAGGTTCATAAAACAACGTGGTGCCGATATCTCTCAAGACTTTTCCTAGAGAAAAAGAATGGCAATGCCGTAAAAATCGCTTGCTAGGTCCGTAATTCTCAATGAAATCCTACAATAAAAATGTCCGCTCCTGGATTGAAAAACTTATCTGTTACAAACTGGTGCTGAAAAATATACATTTTAAGAAAATAATCCTTAAACGTGTTTTAAAGTTACACCGGATCAATTAAATCCAAATCATGCACTGCTGGTGAACTGTGATCAAAATGTCAATTTCCTATAATGACCAAAGAAATTACATTGTGTACATTCCATCTCTATAGATGTTGTCTGTCCAACGTCCCGACCTAAAGAGAAATAAAAAGTCTAAGTTTTTCTTAATATAAACACGCGTCACGTGGTGTCTCCTCAATCTGGCGCGCGCGCTGGACCTAAAATAAAATAAAAACTTTCCAAACTAAACATGAAACTTCTCCGGTAACACAATACTAGACCCCTTACAGAAACAAACAAACAAACAAACAAACAAACAAACAAACAAACAAACACCCCCCCCCCCCCCCAATCAATCTGTTTCAAAGGGGGAAAGACCGTTTACAATTGCTTTTTGAAAGCAATTGATTTATATTATTGTTCTTACATCTCTTCTGAAAAAAAAAATCCACCACCTTGTTATCACTTAAACTCTGAAACTACAAGTCCAATCGATCCCAAAATTTACAGTCAGCAGGGCATACATGTACTAAAGGTTCATAAAACAACGTGGTGCCGATATCTCTCAAGACTTTTCCTAGAGAAAAAGAATGGCAATGCCGTAAAAATCGCTTGCTAGGTCCGTAATTCTCAATGAAATCCTACAATAAAAATGTCCGCTCCTGGATTGAAAAACTTATCTGTTACAAACTGGTGCTGAAAAATGTACATTTTAAGAAAATAATCCTTAAACGTGTTTTAAAGTTACACCGGATCAAATAAATCCAAATCATGCACTGCTGGTGAACTGTGATCAAAATGTCAATTTCCTATAATGACCAAAGAAATTACATTGTGTACATTCCATCTCTATAGATGTTGTCTGTCCAACGTCCCGACCTAAAGAGAAATAAAAAGACTAAGTTTTTCTTAATATAAACACGCGTCACGTGGTGTCTCCTCAATCTGGCGCGCGCGCTGGACCTAAAATAAAATAAAAACTTTCCAAACTAAACATGAAACTTCTCCGGTAACACAATACTAGACCCCTTACAGAAACAAACAAACAAACAAACAAACAAACAAACAAACAAAACAAACAAACAAACACCCCCCCCCCCCAATCAATCTGTTTCAAAGGGGGAAAGACCGTTTACAATTGCTTTTTGAAAGCAATTGATTTATATTGTAAAAAGGCCTTTTTAACCATTCTGTTCCGTTAATACAAAAAAAAAAAAAAAAAAAATCCCCGAGACCCCCTTTTGCCCCCCCCCCCCATTTTTTTTACCCTCCACTTACAACTGAATGTAGTTTGTGTGCTATCTATCCTATCAACGTTAAACGAACGACAACTCCAGTTTTTTCCCTATTATATTGTTCTTACATCTCTTCTGAAAAAAAAAATCCACCACCTTGTTATCACTTAAACTCTGAAACTACAAGTCCAATCGATCCCAAAATTTACAGTCAGCAGGGCATACATGTACTAAAGGTTCATAAAACAACGTGGTGCCGATATCTCTCAAGACTTTTCCTAGAGAAAAAGAATGGCAATGCCGTAAAAATCGCTTGCTAGGTCCGTAATTCTCAATGAAATCCTACAATAAAAATGTCCGCTCCTGGATTGAAAAACTTATCTGTTACAAACTGGTGCTGAAAAATGTACATTTTAAGAAAATAATCCTTAAACGTGTTTTAAAGTTACACCGGATCAAATAAATCCAAATCATGCACTGCTGGTGAACTGTGATCAAAATGTCAATTTCCTATAATGACCAAAGAAATTACATTGTGTACATTCCATCTCTATAGATGTTGTCTGTCCAACGTCCCGACCTAAAGAGAAATAAAAAGACTAAGTTTTTCTTAATATAAACACGCGTCACGTGGTGTCTCCTCAATCTGGCGCGCGCGCTGGACCTAAAATAAAATAAAAACTTTCCAAACTAAACATGAAACTTCTCCGGTAACACAATACTAGACCCCTTACAGAAACAAACAAACAAACAAACAAACAAACAAACAAACAAAACAAACAAACAAACACCCCCCCCCCCCCCCAATCAATCTGTTTCAAAGGGGGAAAGACCGTTTACAATTGCTTTTTGAAAGCAATTGATTTATATTGTAAAAAGGCCTTTTTAACCATTCTGTTCCGTTAATACAAAAAAAAAAAAAAAAAAAATCCCCGAGACCCCCTTTTGCCCCCCCCCCCCCATTTTTTTTACCCTCCACTTACAACTGAATGTAGTTTGTGTGCTATCTATCCTATCAACGTTAAACGAACGACAACTCCAGTTTTTTCCCTATTATATTGTTCTTACATCTCTTCTGAAAAAAAAAATCCACCACCTTGTTATCACTTAAACTCTGAAACTACAAGTCCAATCGATCCCAAAATTTACAGTCAGCAGGGCATACATGTACTAAAGGTTCATAAAACAACGTGGTGCCGATATCTCTCAAGACTTTTCCTAGAGAAAAAGAATGGCAATGCCGTAAAAATCGCTTGCTAGGTCCGTAATTCTCAATGAAATCCTACAATAAAAATGTCCGCTCCTGGATTGAAAAACTTATCTGTTACAAACTGGTGCTGAAAAATGTACATTTTAAGAAAATAATCCTTAAACGTGTTTTAAAGTTACACCGGATCAAATAAATCCAAATCATGCACTGCTGGTGAACTGTGATCAAAATGTCAATTTCCTATAATGACCAAAGAAATTACATTGTGTACATTCCATCTCTATAGATGTTGTCTGTCCAACGTCCCGACCTAAAGAGAAATAAAAAGTCTAAGTTTTTCTTAATATAAACACGCGTCACGTGGTGTCTCCTCAATCTGGCGCGCGCGCTGGACCTAAAATAAAATAAAAACTTTCCAAACTAAACATGAAACTTCTCCGGTAACACAATACTAGACCCCTTACAGAAACAAACAAACAAACAAACAAACAAACAAACAAACAAACAAACACCCCCCCCCCCCCCCAATCAATCTGTTTCAAAGGGGGAAAGACCGTTTACAATTGCTTTTTGAAAGCAATTGATTTATATTATTGTTCTTACATCTCTTCTGAAAAAAAAAATCCACCACCTTGTTATCACTTAAACTCTGAAACTACAAGTCCAATCGATCCCAAAATTTACAGTCAGCAGGGCATACATGTACTAAAGGTTCATAAAACAACGTGGTGCCGATATCTCTCAAGACTTTTCCTAGAGAAAAAGAATGGCAATGCCGTAAAAATCGCTTGCTAGGTCCGTAATTCTCAATGAAATCCTACAATAAAAATGTCCGCTCCTGGATTGAAAAACTTATCTGTTACAAACTGGTGCTGAAAAATGTACATTTTAAGAAAATAATCCTTAAACGTGTTTTAAAGTTACACCGGATCAAATAAATCCAAATCATGCACTGCTGGTGAACTGTGATCAAAATGTCAATTTCCTATAATGACCAAAGAAATTACATTGTGTACATTCCATCTCTATAGATGTTGTCTGTCCAACGTCCCGACCTAAAGAGAAATAAAAAGACTAAGTTTTTCTTAATATAAACACGCGTCACGTGGTGTCTCCTCAATCTGGCGCGCGCGCTGGACCTAAAATAAAATAAAAACTTTCCAAACTAAACATGAAACTTCTCCGGTAACACAATACTAGACCCCTTACAGAAACAAACAAACAAACAAACAAACAAACAAACAAACAAAACAAACAAACAAACACCCCCCCCCCCCAATCAATCTGTTTCAAAGGGGGAAAGACCGTTTACAATTGCTTTTTGAAAGCAATTGATTTATATTGTAAAAAGGCCTTTTTAACCATTCTGTTCCGTTAATACAAAAAAAAAAAAAAAAAAAATCCCCGAGACCCCCTTTTGCCCCCCCCCCCCATTTTTTTTACCCTCCACTTACAACTGAATGTAGTTTGTGTGCTATCTATCCTATCAACGTTAAACGAACGACAACTCCAGTTTTTTCCCTATTATATTGTTCTTACATCTCTTCTGAAAAAAAAAATCCACCACCTTGTTATCACTTAAACTCTGAAACTACAAGTCCAATCGATCCCAAAATTTACAGTCAGCAGGGCATACATGTACTAAAGGTTCATAAAACAACGTGGTGCCGATATCTCTCAAGACTTTTCCTA